>NC_080175.1:21671351-21971351 GCF_950295315.1 Erinaceus europaeus | reverse complement strand
ATTTCTGTCTCTGTCCTAAAAAATGAAATATACTTAATCTGTCTTTAAACCTTTACATTTTTTTCTAAGTTCAAAATTGAATTTAAAGTAAAAATTTTGACTTAGAGATTAGCTAACTCTTTCAATCATGGATTTGGTTGACACAAAATATCTCACTTTATTAACAAAGACTACTGGAATTCTGCAAATTATTGCTTCATTTTCTTGCCTAAAAGTGAATCACATTATTAAAAAACAACGACTTAAGAGAGACAATTATAATAAAAAGTTTTTTCTTCTGATACCGTGTGCAAATTGAATCTATCATTCTACTTTTGGCCTCTCCTTCCTAAGAGGGTTGTCAGTGGGCGTGACACAATGGAATCATCTGTCACCTGTACATAAATAAAAATTACAGCCACTAATGGAATGGTTTTAAAATTAAAAGAAGTCATGAAAGAGAGATGTGGTCGGTCAAAACATCTGAAGTCTAGAAACTTGTTCTTACTATTTCAATAATTATATTTAGAGACATTGTTAATATTATTTGTGAAAAATTCCATTACTAAAAAAAATATGAAGATATAATAAAAAGTAATAATCCAGATGCCTCATTTGGTTGAACAATAAAGAAAATGAGGTAAGACTTTATGTGGTAAAAGAAAAATTTTAAATGATATAAATATATAAATGGTACATTCAACTTCCCATTGTTACTATCCTACACAATATTTGTCTTATCAAAATTCACTATCCATGTTCTCTGAGATACGGAAAGAACTAAAAATGACAGGCTGGCGAGATAGCATAATAGTCATGTAAAAGACATTCATGCCAGAGGTTCTATAGTCCCAGGTTCAATCCCAACATCATCATAAGCCAAAGCTGAGAAGTGCTTTGGTCTTTCTCTCTGTATCTCTCTGATTAAAGTAAATAAGTAGAATTCACTATATATATATATATATAATATATATATATAATATATATATATATATAGAAAAGAAAGATGACTATATATTGAAGTGAAAAATATGGTGACTAATGGGTTTACTTCCTGCTGGGAAACTGGTAAAAAAAAAAAAAACATTTTCAGAGGTGGGCAATGGTATACCTGGTTAAGTGCAAGGACCCACACAAGAATCTGTTTGAGCCCCGGGCTCCCCACCTGCAAGGGGGAAGCTTCATGAGCAGTGAAGCAGGTCTGCAGGTGTCTATCTTTCTTTCTCCCTCTCTATCTACCCCCTCCATTACCAATTTCTTTCTGTCATATGAATGAAAATAAAAGACAGATGGAATTAAAAGGAAAAATGGTTGCCAGGAGCACTGAATTTGTAGTGCTGGCACCAAACCCCAGGATAACCCTGGAGGAAAAAATAAATAAAAAGAAATACATTTTTATGGGAAATTGGAGGTACATATCAAATTTGAGATACTTATTATCTTAGTGTACTTTTTATATAATTAAGTTTAGAGTTCAAAAGAAAGGATATAATTCTTGACTCAAATCTGATAGACCTCAGAATAGAGGATAATCTCAGTTTTTGAACTAAATGAGGTATTCATAGAGCTATAGAGTAAATTCAACAAGAATAAAATTTCCAATATCCAGCAGTTCAGTCCAGAAAGAGAAATTAGTGTCAGGGAGGATAGCCCAGTATATTAGAACATAAGACATTTCCTGAGCACTCAAGTTAGAACTCAGGCATCTCTATACAGCAGAACTGAGCAGAGCTCTCATCACTTATCATTATTTTTCAAATAAATAAATACATTCCATATACATGAAATAGAAACTGAGTAGCCCAAGATAAACCTGAGAATGAACTGAGTAAAATTCATGATGTAAGAAAGGTTTGAGATAAGACAAGAGAAAGGACAGATTAAAATACCACATAGAACTGTATTGAATGGAGGGTGAGGCAGTAGCACAGCAGGTTAAGTGCACATGACAAGAAGAGCAAAGAATGGTATAAGGAACTTGGTTGGAGTCCCTGGCTCCCCACATGTAGGGGAGTCACTTCACAGGTGGTGAGGCAAATCTGCAGGTGTCTTCCCCTCCTCTCTCAGCTTCTCTTTGCCCTATCCAACAACAACGAGTCCCAGCAATAACCCTGGAAGCAAATATATATATATATTTAAAAAAGAGAACTGAATTAAAATAATTTTGTGAAGAAGGCAAGCAATCTAAATGACCATCAGAAGGAAAAGGGAGGGAGTCAGGTGGTAGTGCAGTGAGTTAAGCGCAGGTGGCACGAACCCCAAGGACTAGCATAAGGATCCAGGTTCGAGCCCTGCTCCTCACCTGCATGGGAGTCGCTTCACAGGTGGTGAAGCAGGTCTGCGGGTGTCTTTCTCTCCCCCTCTCTGTCTTCCCCTCCTCTCTCCATTTGTCTGTTCTATCCAACAAGACGACATCAATAATAACAATAATAGTAACTACAGCAATAAAACAAGGGCAACAAAAAGGAATGAATAAATAAATATAAAAGAAATTTTAAAAAAGGAGAAGGGAGGGTGAGTGGGAACATAATCGAGAGAACTAGACTGAAAGTAAGAAACAAAGGTATAAGAAAGAGTAGGGGCACGGTCGAGCGGTGGTGCAGTGGGTTAAGCGCATGTGATGCAAAGCACAGGGAACCACTGTAAGGTTCCGGGTTCAAGCCCCGGCTCCCCACAAAAAGGGGAGTCACTTCACAGGCGGTGAAGCAGGTCTTCAGGTATCTATCTTTCTCTCCCCCTCTCTGTCTTCCCCTCCTCTCTCCATTTCTCTCTGTCCTATCCAACAACGAACAACATCAACAATGGCAATAATAATAACCACAACGAGGCTACAACAACAAGGGCAACAAAAAAAGGGCAAAAAATGGCCTCCAGGAGCGGGGGATTCATGGTGCAGGCACTGAGCCCAGCAATAACCCTGGAGGGGAAAAAAAAAAAAAAAAGAAAGAGTAGGGGGGAATCAGGAGGTAGTAGCGGAGTGGGTTAAGCGCAGGTGGGGCAAATCGCAAGGACCAGAGTAAGGATCCAGGTTCCAGCCTCAGGCTCCCCACCTGCAGGGTAGTCACTTCACAAGCGGTGAAGCAGGTCTGTAGGTGTTTATCTTTCTCTCCTCCTCTGTCTTCCTTTCCTCTCTCCATTTCTCTCTGTCCTATCTGACAACGACGACAACAACAATAAAAGAGGAAGGGCAACAAAAAGGGAATAAATAAATAAATAAATATTTTTTAAAAAGAGAGAGAGAAAGAAAGAGTAAGGAATTCCTAGAAGATACTACTCATCATTTTCATAAAATCAAGATTTTTACAGCAGGTGAAATAGCTCATTTGGATAGTGTGCCACTTTACCATGTGCATCACCCAAATTCAAGCCAAACCCCCACTAAACTGAAGGAAGCTTTGGTACTATGACATCTCTATCTATTTTAAAGCATATATACATACATACATACACACATACACACACACACACACCTTAAAAATAAAGATTATAATACAGAAACCTCTACCTCCCAACTCATTAAAACTAAAATAGACACAAGATTTAAAGGTTGTAACAGATTGTTTACATTAATATTATTAAGAAATTTTAGCAGAATCTAGAGGCACAAAGGTCCTCTAGGATAATAACTGAAGGGACACAATACAGTTGAGTTGGACACATGTCACGATTTCTGAACATTTTCTTTTGTAATTATAAGATAGGGATTTGGTAATTCAACCAAATAACTTCACCATTGTCACTTATGACTACCTATAAATAGTAATGAATGTTTTACAAGTTCCTATCATGTTAGTATTTAATAGATAGCAAATGGTAGGTAAAATTAAAATATTTGTGATCTATCTTGTGTAATAAGTCCGACATAGAAAGATTATCCTTTCTGTATACCTCTCTCTTCTCCTTTGTTTTCTCTCCCTTTCCAAAAATCTCTTTAATTGATCTTTGATAGTGTTGTTATTTTTTTTAATTATCTGTTCTTGCTTTGTATTTTTTTTCTACTATTGTTATTATGTTGTTTTTGTTTTTGTTTTCTTTTGTTTCTGGTGGGGAGAGTTTTTGTAGCTAACAGGTTTTGGTCGAACTAAACTGATCATCGATTTTGTTGTTGTTTTATTTGCTAAGGTTGTAAGAAGTCTTCGGTTTAGTGGGGCTTTTCCTCACTCAACACACCAACTGAACATAAATAGCCAAGGCATAAAAATACCAAAAACACTAATAAAAAACATGGTCAAATTGAAAGCAACTAAATCAACTATGGCAATGAATCAGGACAGAAGCCCAGAAAAAATTTCAAGTAAGCCAGAAGCAACTAAAAATGAAGAAAATATCTAAACATTAATTGGCCTATTAATCATAAGAGTGAGGACTGATACTGAGAAAAAGGGTATCAGATATAAGGAAACAACAGAAAGACTCTCAAGGAAAATACTAGCTACCTCGAGGTAATTTGAGAACTGAAATCAAAGTAAAAACAAACAAACAAACAAAAAAAACATAGCTGAACTGAAAAAGGAAGCTGAGGGAAGGAGAAGCAGATTAACAGAAGCAGAAAAGAGAAATAGTAGCCAGACAGAGGGTGAGTTAGTATTAAATGGAGGAAGGAGACGCTCCAATAAATGGTACTGGGAAAAACTAGGTTGAAACATGCAGAAGAATGAAACTGAACCACTTTATCTCACCAGAAACAAAAATCACCTCCAAATGGATCAAGGACCTGGATTGCAGACCGGAAACTATCAAATAAACCATCAAATACTTAGAGGAAAATAATGGTGGAACACTTTCCCACCTAAACCCCAAGGACATCATCATCTTTGATGGTACAAACCCAATTTCCAGGAAGACTAAAGCAGAAACAAATCAATGGGACTACATCAAAATGAAAAGCTTCTTCACAGCAAAAGAAACCATCACCCAAAAAGACCCCTCATAGAATGGGAGATCTTCATATATCCATCTGACAAGAGGCTAATAACCAAAATACATAAAGAGCTCAGCAAACTTAGCAACAAAAAAGCAAATGACCCCATCCAAAAATGAGCAGAGGATATGAACACAATATTCATTACAGGAGATATCCAAAAGGACAATAAGCATATGAAAAATTGCTCCAGGAAGAACAATTTAAGAAGAGGTTACAAACAAGTAATGTTAGATATCACAGGAAAGTACAAGAATAAATGGAATTGTAAAAAATGACTAATGTGCAGCAATATATTTTCACTCTGCTGACTTCTACCAAGGGAGATTTATGTGTGAAACCAGCAAAGTCCCAGTAAAACACTGCAGTTTGGGTAGAAATGTTAATTGTATTATTATTAAATCTGAATTTTTAGAAAAAAAATAGTTTGCTTTCTTTTCAAAAAAATATCTGGGTTACAAAAATTCTGCAAGTACAGTTATAGAATGTATAAACTTATTTGACACAGAAAACTGTTTTTATGTAGTATGTACAGTGAAAAGATTTAAAATTTATGAATATTCATTAGTACATCATTACTCCCTAAGTTTTTCAGGGGACAGATTTTTTTTTAAAGATGTTTTAACATTTATTACTTTGATACACATACTTTTGTCAATATATATAATATAACAGAGATAATATATTATTTTTTAAATTTATTTCTTGGGTAATTAGTGGTTTACAGTCAACAATAAAATAAAATACAATAGTTTGTAAATGTGTAAGATTTCTCAGTTTTCCACATAACAATTCAAACTCCACTAGGTCCTTCTGAATTCCAGGACCTTAAGCCTCCAGCCCCACCTCAGAGTCTTTTACTTTGGTGCAATACACTAACTCCAGTCCAAGTTCTGCTTTGTGCTTTCCCTTCTGTTCTCATTTTTCAACTTCTCTGAGTGAGAGGATCTCATAATCTTCAGGGGGCAAATCTATTGTGTGCCTCCTAATGAATCATAAGTCAATATGCATTCTCTTTTATAAACCATAAAAAAATCATTAGAGTAAATTCTTTTTCTTTTCATTAATTATTTAACAGTGTTTTACAAAATGATTAGATTTCCAGATGTATTTTTGTCTTATTTACCACAACCACCATCAAAGTTCTCTTTGGTGTATGGGTTGAGAAACTGAATGGAAGCAGAAGAAACACTAAGAGCCTGGTAGAAAGGTTAACTCTGTAGTCAATAGAAAGCAGGGAATATTTCTTTGCTGATTGGAACACATATTTTAAGTACTGTTTCTGCCTGTATTGATCACAAAAATGCTAATTTATGGTGAAGTTTATTATACTATTTATTGAACTGTTATCACTTTAGGAATATTCATTCAAATATGATTTAGAAAATAATATATTCTTTCAGAAAATTTGTGTCTATGACCTGAAACACACTGAAATTTTATCTTATTGTTAGATCTCCTCCACCAAAAACCAAAAAAGAAGGAGGAGGAGAAGGAGAAGGAGGAGGAGGAGGAGGAGGAGAAGAAGAAATGAGCCTTAGCACAACTCCTAAGGAACAAAAAAAAGGTTTGTTTGAAGTATCTTTCTTCATGTAGATTCACTAATAGTGGTATTTATCAGAGTAACAATTATTGATGTACTATGAGCATGCATATAAACATCTTCATTTTATAAATACACTATTATATATATATATAAATTTATTAGGTAGGTTAATGGTTTTCTAAATATGTATCTTTTTAATCTTAAATTTATGGAGAATCGCTCTTAGGATTAAGTAGAACAATTTATTCAAAGTCATAGAATTAAGTTACAGGAAAATTTAGAATGTAGGATACTTACAACTTAGAACTTAAATTTTTAAATATGTATTTACTTGGAACAAAAAAAAAAGGCATAGACACAGAGATAATTGAGACATTTCTCTGGATGTTAAACTTATTTTCAGACATATAGTCATGATAAAATATTCAGATTTTGAACAAAATCTACACGGGTTTGAATCTTATCTTGGCCCTTTGAGGCCTCTGTGTTCTTAGACAAATGAACTTATATTCTTGTCTTGTCAGTCTTCTGATTACTGGAGGATAATAAAGGGAACACTATCTCTGTTAACTTCATAAACCTGTGGTTATGATTAAATTAAACTATACATGTGAAATATTTTTAAAATTACCCCTGGTACTTAGTATAGTAAGTTTTAACTATATTGCCAATTGGTAGAGATTTAAAAAGGACACATAAAATTTTGATGTCAATGATATGGGCTATGAATTTCAAATTAAAACTTCTACAAATGTGTCTGCCTGTTATCCTGTTAAATTAACAATTTTGAAGGAGCAATTGAGTTTACCAAATTTAGTCCTATTACCATGGGTTTTTCTAGTAGGTTATTACAGCGGAAACCTTTCTAAAAGGATTACACTTGTCAAAGTAAAGCACATGGAATGACAATTCCTCATTCTGAATACATTTTCAAGTGTATAAATGTTATCATTGAAATTCCATGAGTCCAGACTATTCTCTTCTATTCAGGACTCAGTTATGCATTCAGAACTCAGTCTTAATTCAAATTAATCAATTTTTTTTACCATGAAACCATATGATGTTCTAATTTATTCTTACTCTAAAATCTCAACATTGCTGTTATTACAATGTTATCTTGAAAAATTTCATTGTTAATGAACAATGGGAAATAATTCTAGTTGCCTTCTCACATCTTATTCCCATCTAAAGTTTGAAGGCAACCTTTTACCTGCCATATTGATTTTGACTCAAATGTACAGTACAAGTTCACACAGAGGAGTAGTCATCACTAATAAGAGATGACAGATTATTCAGGCATCTTCTGAAGTCACTGCTCACTTTGTAGCATAGAGGAGGATTGGTGTAAAGGTCAGTTTAACAGGCTGGATTTCATTGTCAGGAGGTTAAGATAATTATCCTTAAAGGTACATAATTGGCAAGGTGTCTACCTCATTATAAAAGTTTCTTTAGTGACAGCTTATGTATCTATCTTGTTTTAGCTACCATACAAAAATAAATGCAGAGAGTGGATTTTGAAGGTAAAAAGAAATCATTTGGCTGCACAGAACATGGAATATTACAAGATAAAATAGTCCACATTATAACTTTTAAAAAATACTTAGAGGTAAATGGTTAAAATTTATAAGAGTTCTGGGGAGTAGGGTGGTAGCGTAGCGGGTTAAGCGCACATGGCACAAAGTGCAAGGACCAGCTTAAGGATCCTGGTTAGAGCCCCTGACTCCCCACCTGCAGGGGAGTCACTTCATAAGAGGTGAAGCAGGTCTGCAGGTGTCTCTCTTTCTCTCTCCCTCTCTGTCTTCCCCTCCTCTCTCCATTTCTCTCTGTCCTATCCAACAAAAACTATAACAATAAAACAAGGGCAACAAAAGGGAATAAATAAATATTTTTTAAAAATTATAAGAGTTCTATGGGCAAGCAAGTTGAATCTCTGTGGACTATAGATTCCTCCTGGCAAATCATAATACATGTTGGGAAATAATGTGTTTTCAACAGATCTTCAATAAAATTAATCTATTTTTTTCTAAATGCAATTATTCCAAAATTCAGTTACAATAGAATCTTTTTGTCTCTACATTACCTGAATTAATATTCTGTGAAACTATAATTTATCAAAATGTGTTTGAAGAAATGATAAAGGCAATAATAAGTCAAGAAGATAGACACACAATAATCCTGTCTTGTTCATTTATTCTCACTGGAAAATGTGAAAAGGCACTCAAGACACTACCAGAGGATGAGTGCAGTTTTCATAGGAGGGGGGTTTCATGGCAGAGTTTGGAAAAGATTTGCTCTCAGATGAGCACACACAGAGAATAGGAGCCAAAGAAGTAGTTATAAAGAAAAATATTAGAATTACATTTTTTCACTTCATTATGCTTTCAGAATACTTGTTCATGAGTACTTGGTTGGGTTACAGTTGGTTTCCAGAGGACTAGATATAAAATAAAATAGCATTTTAATACTAAGCAGAGGAATTATTAATTGATAAATTATAGAATATAGTATTAGATTATAATAATTATCATTTTACTTATATATAAAACATAGTCAAATAAGTTTTTAAGAATTAAATCCTAACTAGGGCAAATCATCTATAATTTAAGCATTGACTATTTAATATGATCATTTGTATTTTTATTTCCTTCTTCAGAAATTATAAGATATGTAGAAAATTACAAAATGTTGCCATCTGTCTATTCAATACCATCCAATTTGGGAGAATTTTTTAATGTTTTTATTATAAAAAGTCATAAAATCTTATTTTATATTTTATATAATTCATAAATTCATATATCTTGTAAATGTTTTGAGTCCTTATTAAATAGTACACACCTTTCCAGATATTGTGGAAAAAACACTGACAAAGTCAAATTTCCTCACCATCATGAAATATATATTCTAGTAGTATAGAAAGAAACAAAATATTTTATATTATTATAAATATATGTACAAAATTTAAACTATATTTTATAATTTATAAAATTTATCTAAAACTATAATTTTTATAAAAATATGTATGTAATATGAAAGTCAAGTACTGACATGGAAAATAACTAATCACATTCTTTAATTTAAAGTATCATTGATTTGTTTTGATTTGATGAGTGATAGAGAAATTCAGAGAGAAAGGTACAGGGAAAGATGCCAGCGCACTGCTCAACCTTGGTTTGAACCTGGCACCTTAGAGCCCAAGGCATGAAAAGTCTTTTGCATAATAGTGGTGCTCTCTCCCCTGCCATACCAAAACATTCTTGTGGAGTTTTAGTGAGGTGAACCAACTGGAAACAAAGTCATAGTAATATTTAGTGTCAGATAATAAAAAGAAATATTTTGAGAAATAAAACAGGAAAAGAAGTACGAGTCATAGATAAGAGAGCTTAATTATTTCCATATGATACTCAATAAAGGTTTTAATGAAGATATTACTCTCTTTAGAGAGAAAACATCAAGTGAGGAACAAAGCTGACTCACACCCTACTGATGGAAATTTAGATACTCTGTTATTGTAAGCTGTTCCAAGTCAATATTTTTCTATTTACATATATATAATTTTTATTTATAAAATGGAAAAATGGAAACACTGATAAAACCATAGGATAAGAGGGGTGAAATTCTATACAATTCCCACCACCATTACTCCGTATCTCATCCCTTTCCCTGATAGCTTTCCTATTCTTTATCCCTCTGGGAGTATGGACCCAGGATAATTATGGGGTGCAGAAGGTGGGAGGTCTGGCTTCTGTAATTGCTTCCCTGCTGAACATGGGTGTTGATGGGCCAATCCATACTCCCAGCCTGTCTCTCTCTTTCCCTAGTAGGGAAGAGCTAATATTTTTCTTTTAACAGTAAGGGAGAAACAGAAGCAGAAAGACAAAGGGAGAGAGAAAGATTTCAAGACACTGAAGTGCTGGGCTAGCTTCGCTGACAGGAGAGAGACAACCAGGAACTCATGGCTGAGCAGGAATGCAATTCAATGTTTATTGAGAAAATAATTTGCATTTATACTTTCCAGGGAGGAAGTGGTAGGGTGGAAAAGGAAGTATGTAGGATAAAGGGGCAGAGTGGAAAAAGAACTCGAACCAGTGGGAATTAAACCAATGCCCTGCAGGCAGGGCGGGTCTCAGACCAAACAATGATTATGTAAATAGACCACAAGGGTAAGCAATGCAGGGGAACAGAAGCAGAATTAGCCAAAGGAGAAATAATGACCAACACTCAAGTTTACTGGAGTGTGGTAGAAGTCAAGGTCAAAACTATGTTATGTGTATTAAAATTAGCAGGCTCACTGTCTAGGTGAGCTGTATTATCAGGCCCTAGATAATTTTATAATTTATTATTACAAAATGAACGAAACAAAAAAAATCAACTCTTACTCTACACAACTGAAAGTTTTCTTTAGGGTATATGATGAGATAAACAGTTGCAGGGCTGTCTATATAAATGAAGGAACACATACATTTAGGAGGAGAAACAGACTCACTGATTGGAGCAGCTTTGGTATCAGTTTGGGGAGGAAAACTCAAGTTGTGTTTTGTCCTTGTCCTTTCATTGACCAAGTAGAGCTTTAGTTAACTGATTCTGTTATGTAGATGGCGTTTACTACTCTCAAAATCATTGTACTAAAAGAATGAAGTCAGACACAAAAAGAATATGAAAATAGATTTCCTAGGATTTTTTTTGCATGACAAAAGCTCAAAGAAATGCTCAATATCTAAACATAAATGAATATCTACCTATATGTGAAATGATTTATCAGGCTGAGAGAGTTTTCTTCTACTCCAAGGATATTGAAAATGTTTAATAATGGTGATTGTTTTTATTGAAAAAAATAGGTTTTCTTAACATAATCTATTTTTTAGTAAATCAAATTATTTTAATTGTTATAAATCCTACTTTTATGTCACATATGTATATTTATGGCAAGATTATAAAATCCAGTTTACTAGCATTTTAATATTTTATGTTTATACTCACAAAGAATAACTTCCTTTCTAATATGAATTATTTGGAAAGTGTTATGATTAATTATAAAAGCTCTATAAAATGAGAAGTGTTTACTCTTTTTTTTATTCACCATAAAGCTATTAGAGCTTGGAGTTATTTGTGAAATTATGTTTAATTATGGATTCCTTATTATTAATACTCTAGTGTAATTATGTTTTTTCTTTTGCTACACTAAAGTTTCACTTTGCAAAACAAAATATCAATGATATCAATGTTATAAAATGTATAGTAAGCATGAAGTTGTTCATGAAAGTCTGTAAGTTCTCTGAGTGATTGCAAGATATAGAGTGATGGGCCTAGTCTCTTACCTAATACAGTGTTAAGCATATATCTCTTTGACAGAATCAAATAAAGTAGGATAATTTGCTTTGTACTTAGTTTTTCTACAAGTTTAATTCCTCAAAAGAAACCATAAGCAGTCTGAAAATGTTCTTCTCATTTTTCTGTGCCTTAATAGATTACTTTGTCTACTCATGTCAAAAACAGACAACTATGACTTAGGAAAGTGGGCTTCTTCTACCAAAGAAGAGTTAGGATTATTTTCATATATGTTCTTTTTTTTTTCAGCCTATACTTTCTAAGGTGTGTGTATCTCTGCTTCCAAATACAACTCCACCTCTACCCTCCCCTCTAACTCTGCACATTTATTTTCTCTGGGGCATGGTGCCTATACTATTCCACCATTCCTGATGGATATTTTGGATAGGTGAGAGCCAGAGAGGAATAGAGAGGAAAAGAGGGATGGAAAGAAGGAAAGACACTTGCAATACCTTTCCACAGAGCTTGAATTTCCCACCCAGCTGGTGAGGACCTGAGACTTGAACTCAGGGTCTCATGTTTGGTAACATGTGTGCTCTCTACCTTGTGAACTATCAGCCAATTCACTCTAATGCATTTTTAAATAAATAAATATTTATTTACTATTATATAGAGAAAGAGAGAAATTGAGAGGGAAGGGGGAGATAGAGAGGGGAAGAGACAGAGAGACACCTGCAGCTCTGCTCACCACTCATGAAGTTTTCCCACTATAAGTGGGGATCAGTGGCCTGGACCTGGGTCACTGTAATGTGAGCAGTTAACCAGGTGTACCACCTCCCAGATTTTCTAACATACTTTTTAAATGGACCATATCTACATTTCAGAGTTTATCTTCAAATACTATGTTATAAGAGGTGGGGGAAAAAAGGTTCATGGAATATAGCCCGATTATTGTAGTAGCATAATGAATGAAGTAGTAAAAAAAAAAAAAACTGACCTTGATTGTTAGCATTTCAAAGGGGCAGAGGAATAATTTGCTCTCTGATAAACACAATTAGAACAATTCAAACTATAAAGTATTGCAGAGTCCAGCTCTGTGGGGTCTGAGGAAGGGAAGAGAAATGAGACACTTAGGCAAAGAACCTTGGAACCATCCAGGGAATGGAACCTTGAGCACATTTATTAGAGCAATTTTATTTAGCAATTTTATTTTTGGCTCACTTCCTCATGAATCTGGATCTGTCACTCAATTGTGTAATCATTTGTCTTTTTTCGATTTGCACCAGACTCTTCTAATCTAGTCTAGGAGAAGGTCAGGAGCAGCTGAGAGTGATCCTATAGCATGAGGTTTGCTTCAGAAAGCTATTTCATCATTTCTCTTCTTAGATCAGTATGCCATTATTTTCTCCCATAATTTATGAAGTAGTCAACATTTTTAATGATATTTTGGGATTTTTTCAAATTGTATATTAAATTCCTACATAATGCTAATAAGAAGACTTGTGGTCATTTTTAAGCAACCACTCTAACTACTCACTCTGGGGTCTATTCTGATCTTTTAACTCTTCATTTCAATATCATTTTAAAAATAAACTACTACTGGGGAGTCGGGCTGTAGCGCAGCAGGTTAAGCGCAGGTGGCGCAAAACACAAGGACTGGCATAAGGATCCCGGTTCGAACCCCGGCTCCCCACCTGCAGGGGAGTCGCTTCACAGGCGGTGAAGCAGGTCTGCAGGTGTCTATCTTTCTCTCCTCCTCTCTGTCTTCCCCTCCTCTCTCCATTTCTCTCTGTCCTATCCAACAACGACAACAACAATAAGCCAACAAGGGAATAAATAAATAAAATAAATATTTAAAAAAAAATAAAATAAAAAAAAAAATAAACTACTACTGCTTCCCACCCATCCACTTCTCTACACACAGAGGTCCACAGATCCAATCTACTGCTCTCTAAATGAAAGGCCTTTGATATCCTTCCAAGATTTACTTTTAATTTTAAACTATTTTTGTGACTTAGTGTCCCCCAGAAATGGTATTTGTAAGCCATAGACTTAAAGCTGATTAAAACAAAGTAAACACACAAATATGCCCTTTAAGTTTAGTGACTAGTCATTCTTTTCATCTTTATCCACATATATTTTAATGACTTTTAGCAGTTGGAAAAGAAAAAAAAAGTAGAGCTGCCATTAAAGTTTCATCTAAAATTATTTCTTTAAAGCATGATCTCAAAGAATAACAGAAAATTCTAGTGGGACCCTGTCCATTAATCTCAAGATAATGTTTGCCACATATTGACATAATGGTTGTAGAATATGATTCACTCTTTGGATGGAAAACTCACTGAGAATTTCTTGCAACTATATATTGATTCCTTAATGCTCTCATTTCCTTTAAATCTATGCACTTGTCTTGATCTGTTTCTTTACAGTAAAAAATTAATCTGAATTGTTCATTGGTGTAGCACTTTGTGGTCTTTAAATTTTTTAAGAATATGGTTCTCATTTGAGCTCCAATAAATTAACCACTCTCCTTGGGAGATAGGTGGAAGGGTAGAACACGGTTATTTCGTTGGAATAAACAGCCTTTTACTTGAAATTTTGTTGTTCTGTAGCACTAATTTTGTCTTCACAGTGATGCTAGTAACAATGATTAAAATATTTGTCTTTAATTTTGAGTTAGAGGCTGAGTATAATGTATAATTTCATTACTCAGAGTGAATAGGGCAATTTTTTTGACTCTACAACACCAGATTTTCTAATGTGATCCATGTGATAATGGCATTTGAACCAGGGTCACACACAGGAAGACACGTGTTTGCATGTTCTCTAAGGAATATATTTAGCATCATATTATAAAACTATAGAATGCATAGTATCTTCTCCAGTCCTTAAAATATACACCAGTTTCTGTGAGAGAGAGCTTATGTGCACACGTATCCTAAACTACTGCAAAATATATACCTGAAAGCAGTAGTACACTAGAGTTTACAGTGAGTACCTCCCTAACACTTCCTCTCCACTATTCCAACCTTGGGATCCATGATTGCTCAACAAATTGTTTGGCTTCGTATGTTAACTCTCTTTTCAATCACCAGGTTCCAGATGCCACCAGGATGCTGGCCAGGCTTCCCTGGATTGAAGACCCCACCAATGTGTCCTGGAGCTCAGCTTCCCCAGAGACACACCTTACTAGGGAAAGAGAGAGGCAGACTGGGAGTATGGACCGACCAGTCAATGCCCATGTTCAGCGGGGAAGCAATTACAGAAGCCAGACCTTCTACCTTCTGCAACCCTCAACAACCCTGGGTCCATGCTCCCAGAGGGCTAGAGAATGGGAAAGCTATCATGGGAGGGGGTGGGTTATGGAGATTGGGTGGTGGGAATTGTGTGGAGTTGTACCCCTCCTACCTTATGTTTTTGTTCATTAATCCTTTCTTAAATAAAAAATTTTTAAAAATGAAGTAAGCAATTGATTGATTGATTGATTGATTGACTGATTGACTGATTGAATGAATGTCAACAGTACTCTTGCTGGGGCTTGATGGCTACATGACTCCACATACCCAGAAGCAGTCTTTTCTTATTTAGATAGAGGATGACAGACAGAAACAGAGAGGGATAAATAGAAAGGAGGAGGCATGTAACTGTTTTATTAGGGAGATAATGGTTTAATAAGAAATCTTATTAAACTTGTTGCATGATTGATTACAACTTCTCATCCTTATAGGATAGGTGTCTGCACGCCATTCCTATCATGTTTCCCTCATCTTGGATGAAACTGGAAGAAATCGTATTAAGTGAAATCAATTAGAAAGAAAAGGATAAACACCTAATGATATAATTTATATGTTCAACTTAAGAAAGAAAGCACATATTTCATTCATCTCACCTCTAATTTTAGCTATGCATGAGATAATATAAAATAGAGGCACTGGGGCCAGGTGGTGGCACACCTGGTTAAGTGCACACATTACAATGTACAAGGATGCAGGTTCAAGCCCCTGGTCCCCACCTGCATGGGGAAAGCTTCATGAGTGGTGAAGCATTGTTGCAGGTGTTACTCTGTCTCTATCCCTTGCTATCTCCCCTTCCCTTCTCAATTTCTCGCTGTCTCTATCCAATAATAAACAAATAAAACAAACAAAAAAATAAATAGGGGCAATAACTTCACCCTTTTTTCTCTGATAGAGTTGTAATCATCATAAGAATGAGATAGAGATCTTGCATACCTATGCTTATAGCAGTGCAATTTTTAAAATTATCTTTGTTTATCTATTCACTATAAAGAGCTAGAAGTAGAAAGGGGGGATAGAGAGGGAGAGAGACAGAGAGATACCTGCAGCCCTACTTCATCACTCTTGAAGCTTTCCTCCTGCAAGGGGGGACTGGGTACTTGAACCCAGGTCCTTGCACATTGCAATATGTGTGCTCAACCAGGTGTGACACCACCCCATCCCAGCAGCACAATTTGTAATAGCCCAAACATAGAAGCAACCTAGGTGTCTAACAGTAGATGAGTATTTTAGAAAGTTGTGGTGTATATTAACAAAAAAAATACTACTCAGGTATTAAAAATGATAATGTTGGGAGTCAGGCGGTAGTGCAGCGGGTTAAGCACCTGTGGCGCCAAGCACAAGGACCAGCGGAAGGATCCAGGTTTGAGCCCCCTCCTCCCCACCTGCTGGGGCTTCCCTTCACAGGCATTGAAGCAGGTCTACAGGTGTCTATCTTTCTCTCCCCCTCTCTGCCTTTCCCTCCTCTCTATGTTTCTCTCTGTCCTGTCCAACAACGACGACATCAATAACAACAACAATAAAAAACCAACAAGGGCAACAAAAAGGAAAATAAATTAATAAATATTTTTTAAATGATAATGTCGCCTTACAACTGAAGCAATTATGTTCAGCGAGATAAGAGAAAGAGAGCCTTGAGTACAGGATGATCTCACTCATGAGCAGAAGTTGAGAAACAAGAACAGAAAAGGGAAAGACAAAGTAAAATGTGGACAGGGTTTGGTGTGCTACACCAAAGCACAGGACTCTGGGGAGAGAGGATAGGGAGGGGTGGGGGCGGGGGGGAGCTTTGGAGTCCTGATATATGATGGTGAAAAAGGACTAGACTGGGCTGAGAGTGTTTTGCAGACACCTATAATGTTGACATGAGAAATTTTACCCATGTATCAACAACTGTACAGTAAACCATTAACCATCTAATTTTTTAAAAAGTTAAATTTTACAGGATCAGAGTAAATAAAATTTATGAAACACCCACATTTTAATTATAGGGACAAGTATAATGAAAATAACAAAAAGTGTTGCTGAGGTTATTATTTTTCCGTCACAGACTCTGAATTCACTCAAAACATTCAGTTATATGACACAGTGCACCCTATACCAAGTTTTAATTGTTTTGTGACAAAAACCTTGTTTTACCACAAACCTATGTATTATTCAATTACAATGCCTAGGGTCATACTATTAACACTGAAATTTCTATAGAAAGAAGAAATCTCATAAAACTATTCACAAAATATAAGGCTAGTTTTACATTAACCAGATGAGCTATATTTTCCACGCTTCACATTTTCTGTCCAAAACTCCCAACTACCAAATGTACTTTGAAAAGAAAGCATTTCTTCTTCCACTAAGAAAGGTAAGAGGAAAGATAAATTAGTAAAGACATAACAAGTTCCAGAATTCAGTTTATACAAATTTAATTCTATAGATGGTGCATGGCATGTTCTATTGACATTTTCCAGTTGAATTCTGAATTAACAAATTTTCCCCAAAAGAAAACTGAATTCTATCATCCACAATAATATATAATGCTTAGTCAAACTACCCATATTCTTTTTATTATTTCTTTCTATAAGCAGTTATTGCTGTGGCTTGATGCCTATGAATTCTACCAGTTCTGGTGATCATTTTCTTCCTTTTTTCCCCTTCTATCCTTCCTTCCTCCCTCCCTCCCTCTCTCTTTCTCTCTTCCTTTCACTGTTTCTCCCTTTCTTCCTTTCTACCTCCCTTCCCTTCCCTTCCCTCCCCTCCCCTCCCCTCCCCTCCCCTCCCCTCCCCTCCCCTCCCCTCTCCTCTCCTCTCCTCTCCTCTCCTCTCCTCTCCTCTCCTCTCCTTTCCTTTCCTTTCCCTTCCCTTTCCTTTTTATTCCTTTTAGATATAAGGTGAGAAGCAAAGAGGGAAATACAGATAGAGAGAAGACAGTACAACAACTCTCCTCAGCTGGTGAAGCTTGCCCCTGCAGGTGTACTCAGTGACCAAGGGATTAACTCTGGGTGCTCATGTGTCACTCTACTAGGTGAGTCACTGCAGGAACCTGCAGCCTCATAATCTTAATAAAATTAATGTATCTATACTGGTTAGGTGTACATATTCAACTGATTTCTTCCTAAGTCAGGAAGTCATGATCAATGAGAAGATATATGATATTTTTGAAATTTAACACAAGACTATGATTATGATATATTTTCTTCAGCTGGGGCACAGGAGAAAACTGGACCTCCCTGGTATGCAATGTTATAAATCAAGATGAAATTTTGAATTTTTGAGGCTATGGGCATGCTATAAGCATTCCTTAACAAAATTTCCAGGAAGTATGTGTTGAAGGGTAAGAGGCTTCAGGGAGAAAATGCAATAGAACTCTTTCTTTCTTTTTTTTTTTTATCAGTTGTGATTTAGATTTCAAATACAAAATGCTTTTATCAATTAGACCTAGTAATTTAGTCCATTTTAAACTTATTTTTTATTATCTTTATTTATTTATTAGATAGAGACAGCCAGAAATGGAGAGGGGAGGGGAAGATAGAGAGGGACAAAGACAGAGAGAAACCTACTGCCCTGCTTCACTCTTATGAAGCTTTCCCTCTGCAGGTATGGACCGGGGGCGTGAACCTGGGTCCTTACACATTGCGATGTGCGCTCAACCAGGTGCACCACCATCCGGCCCAATTTAGTCCGTCTTTAAAGTAGCTCCATTTAGGGTGTCAAAGTGAAAAAAATCTTAAGAATCTATTTTATTCTGGGATCATTTAAGCCTAAAAAATATACATCACTTTAAGATTCTAAGGAAGGTGAAATTGATATACATGCATACCAGGACAAAGGCAGTAATCAAAATGACATCAAAACTAAGGAAGAGAATTTGATGAGAACATGTCAAAGTGACAAATGAGTCAAATGAAAGAGCTACCAAAAGCCAAAATTGAAGCAATTTAAATGGTAAATAGAAGAGAGTAGTCTGTATTACTACCCAAATTATAAAGTGAGTATCACTGATGATATAAAGAAAGATTCATGCATATAGCAAAGTGTATGCTTTTCACACAAATCCAGTGTTCTGGGGTGCTATAATTGAAATTAGCATCATATTTTCTTGGTGGTCCTTATATGTTTAAGAATGTGAGAAGAGTTCTGCTTGAATGCAATAAAATGATTGTTTCCTATAATCCTATTTACTTCATGAATAAACATCCCTGGCATTTAGGGCAACACATACTTTACTATTACAACAACTATGCTGGTTTTTTTATACTTTATTATTTTTATTTTATTTTTTAATTTTTATTGCTAAAAAGGAAATACTGACAAAACCATAGGATAAGAGGGGTAACTCCACACAATTTCCCATCACCAGAACTCCATATCCCCTTCTCTCCCCTGATAGCTTCCCTATTCTTTATCCCTCTGGGAATATGGACCCAGGGTCAGTAAGAGGTGTAGAAGGTGGAAGGTCTGACTTCTATAATTGCTTCCCCGCTGAACATGGGCATTGACAGGTCGATCCATACTCCCTGCCTTTCTCTCTTTCACCATAGTGGGGCAGGGCTCTGAGGAATCAGGGCTCCAGGACACATTGGTGGGGTCGTCTGCCCAGGGGAATCCGGTTGACATCATGGTAGCATCTGAAACCTGATGGCTGAAAAAAAAGTTAACATATAAAGCCAAACAAATTGTTGACTAATCATGAACCTAAAGGCTGGAATAGTGCAGATGCTGTTTCTATATTTATTCTTACAGGAGCACTTCCTGCTCAGGATGACTCTTCTAATTTGTGTTACTGTTTTTTATATATTTACTTAGATGGGAGGTGTTAGGAAGAAATTTAGACTTGTTCCCTTAAAACCAACATTATTTAACTAGCCTTTTGGTTGTGCTTCAGTTATCCATTGTAAACAAGAGGATTTGGAACTCTATCTGGTTGATTCTTATGCACCAAAGGTAGAAGCAATGGTTAGACTGGAACAGGACAACATT
The DNA here is from genome assembly GCF_950295315.1 of Erinaceus europaeus. Classification (NCBI taxonomy): domain Eukaryota; kingdom Metazoa; phylum Chordata; class Mammalia; order Eulipotyphla; family Erinaceidae; genus Erinaceus; species Erinaceus europaeus. The sequence continues at coordinate 21,951,373 of NC_080175.1, read as the reverse complement.
ACATGCTTTGTTAGAAGTTAAAATTCACAAATAAGCAATGATGAATTTATGTGAATGTTTAGACTGATACAAAATCATGTACATATACAAAGGAAATCTGATTCCATGCTCAACAGACTTCTGCTTCATGAACAACAAAAAAAATAGTTTTGGTGGTAGGGCGGTGGCGCACTGAGTTAAGTGCACATAAGTGCAAGGACCTGTTCCGAGGATCTCAGTTTGAGCCCCTGCTTCACACCTGCAGGGGCGTTGCTTCACAAGCTTTGAAGAATGTCTGCAGGTGTCTTTCTCTCCCTCTCTCTATCTATCCACTCCTCTCAATTTCTTTCTATCCTTTTGAAGAAACAAAATACATGCATTTTAAAAAGTTTCATGTAAAATACCAGTCTTTTAGATGTGAGTTGCTAATTTCTAACAATAAAGGTCCAGTTCCCCCTCCACTGAATTTCATACTTTCTTTCATAATTAGTATCAATGGGGCTCCTTCTCTCTGCAGATTATAAGGCAATTATTACAGAAAGGACAAAGCTGTACTCATATACATGCTTCATAGAGTATAATATTTACTGTGTTTTAAAGGCTATGGTATCATAATTCAAAATCACTATTTTCCCTGTCTCTCAAAGAAAATAGTAGTTTGATTTATGAAACCATATTCTTCTACACACACACATAACAAATATATGACAGAGGAAATGGGAGATTCCTGCTGTCTTAGGGTTTAAGAAGGCAATAGATACTTATTGCTGTAATCACATTATTTGGCAATTGGGTTAACTTTGAAATATCCCTTTGTTAGGATTTGGTGGATCATACACAACATCACCATAATTTATGTCCTTTGACATTATTTGTATATAGCTGTGCCACCAGTTGCTTCTGTTTTCCCTGGTCTAAGCCTTTAAGAGAGTCAACATATCAAAGACTCAGCCTATGGTCTGTGCATTAAAAAGTTTCAGACATTCAATCAATTTTCCCCTCTCATATTAATTAAATAGTGATTTATATGACAACAAATTAAATCATGATTTATATGACTACAAATTAATAGGAATGTACATAAACACCATTCCCACCACCAAAAGTCTGTGACCCATTTCCCCCCCTCGCCCACACACACATCTCGTGAAACCGAACATCCACCTTTACCCTCAACCCAGGGTTTTTACTTTGGTGCCCTACTCAAAATTCAGTCAAATTCTGCTTTGAGTTTCCCTTTCTGTTCTTCTTTCTCAACTTCTGTTTATGAGTGGGATCATCCCATAGTTATCTTTGTCTTTCTGACTTAGCTCACTTAACTTAATTCCCTCTAGCTCCATTCAACATGGGTCAGAGAAGGTGGGCTCATTGTTCTTCATAGTTGCATAGTATTTCATTGTGTATATATACCACAGCTTTCTCAGCCAATCATCGGTTGTTGGGCACCTGGGTTGCTTCCAGGTTTTAGCTATTACAAATTGTGCTGCTATATTCAGTGTACACATATCTTTTTGGTTGGATGTTAGAGTGGGGCTCACTTTCTACATATTTATCAAGAGGGAGAGAGATGAAACAGAGAAAAAAAAAACACCTAAATGAACCAACAACAAAGTACCAGTCTACCATCCATGGAGTTCCCTTTGGTGGTGCTAGTGGTGCTTCCATGTGTGTCTAGTGGTCTGACCTGTATTATCTGTCATCTTAATATGTTTTCTACTCACTAGGTTGTCTTCTAGTTCCAATAGCAATCATTTTTCAACTTGTAGGTTATAAAAAGTACCTCTCAAAAACCAACATGAGTGAAGTAAAATATGGTAAAAAGCAACTGAAAATTTGACATTCATGAATGCTTTGAGGGAGAACACAATATGTAAAGAACCCAGAGGTAAAATTACACTTGACATGACTGAAGATCAATTTAACTGGAATAGAACGTATGAAAAGTACAGACACCGGCCATACTTCCAGAGTATCCTGATTACTTGAACTCTTATATACTACTGTGAAAACACTGGCATACATATATTCAGTTAATCACCTTTTTTTAATTTTATAAAACTCATATAACTGTATATTTTCTTAGCACCAACTATAGTTATTTCACTGATTTTTCTTTCAGATTGGTGGATATAGGGAATTGTGAGGATACAGCAGAGCTCAGCGGGACCCCCATTGGAAGATGGGTGCCTGAGGGGCATGGCAAAGAAGGACAGGACCTGCCCCACCTATTAGCCTCCCTCCCTCATAAGCACCCTGCATTCCCTGATATAATAGCCCACTCCCTTATTATCTACATAATCATTGTTTTTCCTGAAGATCCCCTCCCTACTTCCCAACACATTCCATTCTTTTGATTATATCTGATCTATCTTCCCTTTGCCCTCAGGACACCCCTCTGGCTGCTGGTTACTGATAACCTTGCTTCCTCCTTCCTTTAACCCATTAAATCTCTTGCTCAACAATTAATGGAAAAGTCCTGACCCTCCCCAGACCCTTTGCCTCCCTACCATATATGGTATACACATGTCACTTCCTCCTGTGACCCTTTATAAACCCTGCTTTACTGTTCAGTAAATGGATTTGTTCATCAAACATTCCCTGGGTCATCTCTTGTCACAGCACTAGCACCGGACACTGAGTGAGTTCCATAAGGCTCTACCCCTGCTGCCTCAGATTGCATTTTCCTAGACCCCTGCATCTAGTGTGCAACACAGCGGGCACGCCACGAGGCTGTGCCCAAGAAGAGGCCTCCCCACAAGAAGTACAGTAGGTGGAATGTTAATCATTCATGATTTCTTATGTTATTCTCTTTATTACCAATAATGATACTTTTTGAGATCAGTGGATTATGGCTATGAAATAAGTTACCAAATTCTTGCTGATTTAGCATAAACACTATTAATTCATGATTTCAGTGACTATCCCTATGTGATTTCTTTGTGTTCTGTGTTGTTCTATTTTGTTCCATGCACTAAACATGAAGCAAATTGTAGCATTATTGTTTCATACTGTACTTTATCAAGGTTAACACAACTTCTAGAATAAGTAGCCACTCAATAATATATTGAGTTGAAGAATTAATTATTAAGTTGTATAATGGTAAATGGTGTATACTTGTTGTCTAATTATAATTAACTGGAAGGGATATTCTTTAATAAGTGATTATAATATTTAGTCATAAGTGTGAAGGAAGCATAATCTCCCAGTGACAGTGATTAATCACAGCAGAAATGTGTAACATAATGAATGTTATTCAACTAAACAGCAGTAACAAAAGCCACTGAGTACTTAACAGTGGTTCCTAGAGGAAATTGGAAGGAAAGGGCCAAGACTAAGTTTAAGGATATCATTATTTCTTTAGAACATAGCTAAATATAGTGTTGAAATACACCTAACATAATTAAGTCAACTTTATAAATGTTGCCAAGTGTTTATTAGATTTGTCTTGGATTACTAAAAAAATAATCTGAATTTGCCAATTCTGTATAAAAATAATTCTATGATTATATATACACACACACACAATCTATCACCTCATCTCTTCACTAAGTACAAGAGTAGGCACAAAATCTCATGAGTAATTTCGAAGCAGATGTTGACTTTTCCAATATTCTTCTCATAGATAATTCATTAATAGCTTGCAAATATCAATTCACAAATCAAAGACACATTTGTATCTTCAGGTTCTTAAATTTAAAAGCAGAAATGCACCTATGTTTATGTAAGATATGTCATTTTAACTTATAGCTATCTTTCAAATTTCAGGAAAAATGAATATTCAAGGACACAAGAAAAATGCATACAATAAAAACAAAACATCATTGATTGTTCTGGGAGGCACTGAATATATTGTCTATTTGCAAACCTCAGTATGATTCTACAGCTACTTAAAGCATTTATTGTAGGTTATGAAACAAAAATAATCTAGCCCTCAGGATCTTGTTTACATGAAATGGTGCTTAACAAATTATAGTAAGAACTTTTTTTTCTGAAAAGGATCAAACTGTGCAGGACAAACATTCTCTGCCATAGCTATTTAAGTCTATCCAGGTTATTTGCAAAAGCAGGTCTTGTAAACAAATTTGAGAGAAATTGATAAAGCTTTAATTACAAAAGCAGGTAGCAAGCCTGATCTAGCTCATAAGTTTTAGTTTGTAGATTCTGTTTCAGAACATAATCAAGATTAAAAATGCTCAAGCAATATTTAATATTTTATGATCACAGCCAGTTATTTTAATATATACTAATATATATGTTTTGTGATCTCTTACCTGATGAATAAGTTCCAATTCCTAGGGATAAATTTAAAACCCTGGAGAAAGAGGGCATGTTATTAGTAGATAAAACACATTTTTGAGGAGATATGAAATGTTATTCCCTAGACAGCAACAGTCTTATAAAAAATTTCATCATCAACAAAAGTATCATTTAAAGCTCTACCAAGGGAATCATTTAAAATTCATGCAAACAAAAAAAATGAATTAACTACAACTTATTTTAATTCCATTAGTGACACTGCTTAAGATCCCATATAATCTAAGCACTTTAATTTCTCATACAGAAAAAAAGAAAGAGGAGGAGGGAGAGGAGGTGGACGAGGAGGAGAAGAAAAGACCAAAGGGGAACATAAACAAACTCAATGAACTCAAAATTACTCAAACTAGAAAATATGATGACTGAATAAGTCATAATGACAATTGTAAATTGAAAAAACTCTGTTTTCTCCAATAACAGGGAATAATTATAATAATTATAATTATAATTATAATAATTCAAGAAGATATGCTCTAAGCATGGAACTCTGAGCTGAGCTTTGTCATATGTGTAATTCAGATGCAAGCCTAGAGCCCAGAGCACTAGCGAAAGCTTTGATATTATGAAATCATCCCGTCTCTCTTTCTTATCTGAAAAATTTAGCCCAGAAAAATAAAACCCCAGAATTAACAAAGCAAAATTAAATTAAATTAAACTTATAAAAGGAAATTAAGCTGGTAGGAATATTTTAATGGCAAGTACAATGTGATATAGTTGCTTATAGTATACTAGCCATACAATTTAGGCAGAGTTTATTCAGCTCCCAAATGAGCAAGCAGACAAAATGTGTTTCCAAGAGACTGAAAAATCTCATTGTTTCCAGAATAGATGCACTAGTGACTCACACTAGGGCACATTAATCTATAGGAATTCTTAACATATTTAAAAAATATATTGTTTATTATTTTTTATTAACTGTTTACTTAAATTTCTTAAGTAGCTACTATTTTCAACATTTTAAAAAATTTTCTTGTCTTTATTTATTGAGGGATTAATGTTTTACAGTCAAAAGTAAATACAATAGTTTATACACACATAACATTTCTCAGTTTTCCACACAACAGTACATTAGGTCCTCTGTCATCCTTTTCCAGGACTTGAACTAAAAATACTTTTATTATTAAGAGAGCAATGTTTTCAAGAAGTAAATTTTCAAACTTCTAGAAAATGAAGTTTTAAAACTCTGTAGAGAAACAATATTGATAGAAGACTGCCTGAGAGATATGTCATCCACTGATTAGAGAATACTTTTTTAAATTTACCTTTCCATTAAGTCAGAGAAACAGATAATGTTAATGTTCATTATATTGTCTAAGCCATCCCTCCCACCTACACACCATAGACTTGCTTGGACAGAAATAAAATTTTATACAAAAATATATATCAAAATGATGATTCTTATGTATAACATTAACTCAGGTTTACTCAGGATAATACAAGTATGTATTTATAGCCACAAGATACTGATTAATATTACCCTTCCAGGCACCACTTTTTACCTGTAATTTAATCACAGTTTACAAGGTTATAAGGTAACAAGGGTATAGCTACACACCATGCCCACCACTAAGCCCACCCCTTCCCCCATATAATTCTCATAAAGTATTTGAAAGAGTTTGGCAGTTTCTTTGAGAAGTTCTGTTTCTTTTTCAAAATTAATATTTAAACAATTAACACCTTTACAAAATTCACTTAATAATTTTTCACATTAATTTATGTGTAAGAAAGATCCAGAGAGGAATTGAAAGGAAGGAGAGACAGAGAGAGAGAGAGAGAGAGAAGAGAGACCTACCTATAGCACTACTCCACCACTCATGAAACTCCCCCCTCACCCCATGCAGGTAGGGACCTGAAGCTTGAACTGGTTCCTGTTAATGTCCTTATACATTGTAACATGCACTCATGTGGATACACCACCACCCAGTCCCACAGGGTAATTTTTAAAAAATAATGTTTATTTTTATTTTTCCTAAGTCAATTGGGAAAAAAAGATCTATAACCAAAAGATGCTAACCATTCTAGAACAACTATTGACATTGAATAAGTAAATCTATTTTGTTCTTGCTCACCAAGGTCAAGACATGAACCCTACCCTGTGAGATATCTCCCCGTCCCGACCTCCCAACACATTCAAGATATGTTACTTTAAATTATTGCTGTTTGTATTTGAATTCAAATAGCTACAGAGTATTTTAGTTGTCTAAGTTTACTGTAGCCCACTACATTTAAAAAAATTTCAATTCATCTACTAGGTCCCAAGACAACCAAGTAGAAAAGGTCACATTATTCCATAGAACCTAATTTCCAAAATGTTGTGGTCTAAAAACCCTTCTTTTCTTTTTTAAATTCTTTGTATTATCTTTATTTATTGGATAGAGACATCTGGAAATGGAGAGGGAATGGTGGCAATAAAGAGAGGAAGATACAGAGAGACACCTGCAACACTGTTTCACCACTTAAATCTTTCCTCATGCAGGTGGGAACTTTAGGCTTGAACCCAGGTCCTCACTCATTTTAACATGTGCTCAACCAGGTGCACCACCACCTAGCCCCCAAACCCTTATTTTTCTCTTCTTTCTTTTTTTTTTTTACATTATCATAGCTGGTCTGCATTTTAATATTGTCTTGGTTTGTTTTTGGTACAAAGCAGATTATAAGTAAATGAATAGAAAAGAATAAATGAAATTGTGAGATGGTATAAGTTCCTCAGACTTCTTGAATCATACAGAGACTTTCTAGAGACATGGTGGTATTGATTCATTCGTAATCATTTAGTAAGATAACACTGTCAACTTCTCAACATTGCAGATATTTTATATTCTTATCTCTTTACTTTTGTTATGAACAGAGAACACGTATTTCTCTGAAAGGACCAAGCTGAGAAAATTTAAAACAAGGGAAGATTTTGCCCTACAGTTTATTTAAAATGCTTTGATATCTTTACTCCTACAAAAGAAATATAGCAGGTTTTCAAGAATGAATGAACAAACCCAAGTACAGTTTATTAAAAAGTCCTGACTAAAATGAGAAATTATCTCAAACAGCTGAGGTTTTACTACTGGTTCCTGTTAATGTGGATACATTTTGGAATAGAGTCTCTGCATTAGCAGTTAGTGAAGATAAGATTATACTGGAATAGAGAAAATACTAAGCCAAATGACTGGTGTCATTATAATAAGAAGGTTTTGTCAAGATGCAAAGACCCACAAGAAGAGATAAGGTCAGATAACAATGGGGAAAGAAACAACTACAGCCCAAATCTGCACACATTCCCATAACTAGCCCTCGGCTATTAAATACCAGAGACCTTCAGTTAGAAAAGTCATTCATGCAAAGGATACTTCTGTTTCTGTCTGCTAGAATCATACTTCTGGTCGGTTTGAGCCTAAATTTCAGTGAATAATATGGGGGAGGGGCAGGCAGTAGCACCCTGGGTTAAGCGCACAAGGTGTCGAAATGCAAGGACTAGCATGAGGATCCACGTTGGGGTCTCTGGCTCTCCACCTGCAGGAGGGTGGCTTCACAAGCATTGAAGCATGTCTGCAGGTGTCTATCTTTCTCCACCTCTTCCTCTGTCTTCCCCTCCTCTCAATTTCTCTCTGTCCTATCCGGCAATAATAACAACAACAACGGGGAAAAAATATGGCCCCCAGGAGTAGCAGATTCGTAGAGCAGGCACCGAGCCTCAGCGATAACCCTGGCGACTGGAAGCAGAAAAAAAAAAAAAAATGGCGGAGGGTAGAAAGCATAATGGTTATGAAAAAGATACTCTCATGCCTGAGGTTCCCAAAGTTCAGGTTCAATCCCCCACACAATTATAAACCAGAGCTGAACAGTGCTCTGGTAAAAAAAAAAAAAAAAAAAAAAAAAAGAGGGCAGGGGTAGATAGCATAATGGTTCTGCAAAGAGATTCTCATGCCTGAGGCTCCAAAGTCCCAGGTTCAAACCCCTGCACAGCCAGAGCTGAGCAGTGCTCTGGTAAAAAAAAAAAAAAAAAAAAAGAATATAATCCAGTAACAAGTTCATTATTAATATGCATGACAGTGAGTGTGATACTTTGTGTACTACAGTAGTCTTACAGCTATAAGAAAGACAATTCTGATGAATAAATTGGGGTGAGATAAACACTTTGAATTAAAGAATAACAGTAATTTTATAAACTTGACTCAATTGAAAACATAGCTGACAAAATCTGACTTATCTTCAATTCACTTTCTATTTAACAACTTATTAAAGCCATACATATAATTAAAGACAGGGGAAACTCATTAAAATTTTGTATGATTTTATGGGGGATTTTCTTCCCCTCTCTCTCTCTCTTTTGTTTTGCCTCCAGTTGCTAGCACTACTAATCCACTCCTCCTCTGGAGGCCTTCTCCCCACCCCCATCACTTTATTTGGTAGGACAGAGAGAAGTTCAGAGGGCAGGGAGCTAGAAAGGGAGAGGGAAAGAGAGACACCTGCAGACCTGCTTCACTGCTTGCGAAGTGTCCCCTCTGCAGGTGGGTAGCATGTGCTCAACCCCAGATCCTTGTGCCAGTCCTTAGTACTTGGTACTATGCACACTTAGCCAGCTGTGCCACTGCTTGGTCCCCTTTAATGGATTTTCTTATTTATTTATTTATTTATATAAAAAAGGAGACATTAACAAAACCATAAGATAAGAGCGGTACAACTCCACACAATTCCCACCACAGAACTCTGTATCCCATCCCCTCCCCTGATAGTTTCCCTATTCTTTATCCATCTGGGAGTATGGACCCAAGGTTATTGTGGGATGCAGAAGGTAGAAGGTCTGGCTTCTGTAGTTGCTTCCCCACTGAACATGGGCATTGTCTGGTCGATCCATACGCCCAGCCTATCTCTCCTTCCCTAGTGGGGAAGGGCTCTGGTGAAGCAGAGCTCCGAAATGCATTAGTGGGGTTGTCTGTCTAGGGAAGTCTGGTTGGCATCATGGTAGCATCTGAAACCTGGTGGCTGAAAAGAGAGTTAACAATCTAAGCCAAACAAATTATTGAACAATCATGGACCTAAAGACTGGAATAGTGCAGTTGAAGTGTTGGGGGGGTCCTCCATTTTGTAGATAGCTAGCAGGCATATTTTAGTTATATTTCAAAGGGCCTGTAGATATACTACTTTTTGTTTTTCCCTCTGAGCCTGAAACCTGATATACAGGTGGTTCCAAGTTATTGTCTGGGGAGGTGATGTCATGGCTGGAAATGGGACAGAAAGCTGGATCAGAGAAGCAAGTAGCTCCCTAATATGGGGTAGGGGTATAAATATTGTTGGCTGTTTACCCCTATCGATGTGATTTGGTCTGGGGCCCATATTCAGCTTACAAGTCTATGTGACTTCTGCATCCCTGTAGATATGAGCTCACATTTTGTGGTTTCTTAATGAAATCCTTCATGTAAACTTATGATCAAACATGGGGAATGTTGGAAGAAGGATTATTTTTTCCTTACATCAATATTCTGGTCTTAACCTCAGTAAAAAGTATTTGTAAAATAAAGGGAAAAGATATGTCTGTAATCTAGAATGGATATTTATAATAGTGCTGACTTCCTATCCACCATTTAGGTTGAGATTTTAGTAACTAGCAAATCAGCCAATTCTATCACATAGTTCACTTCTGTTTTGAGTGTGATAAAATCACAATCTAACTACTTGACACTTAAAAACCAGGAAACATTTTTAATACAAAGGACAACTGTTTTATTAAGAAGAGCATACATCTCATCAATGATAGCTATGTTAGGTTTCACAAATATTAATAATGTCCCTCAGAGTTTGCCCATCATCACTGTCACATTCTAACAGATGTCTTAAACTTAATTTCCAGTGTCCCATTAGGAAAGGAAATTCGGAGTATGCAGCTCTGATTGGAATTTAAGATACTGAATTTTAGCCTTTTAACTATAGACCCATGGGCAATCCCATAGTCAATGTCAGTTTAACAGCTTCATGCAGTAAATCAACAATTATTTACTGAACATTCACTCTATTCCAAGAACAATTCTATGTGCTGAAATGTACCAATAACTAACATAACTAGGACTGCCTGCTCACACTTTCTGTGCAACCGGAAAAACTGTCCATCACAATGGCAACAGAGCATGTACTTATCAGTCAGTTGCTTGTTGGTTCTCCTGCTTCTCTAAAAAAATAATGAATTCAACTTTTGTTTGGCCTCCATGAAATAGAAACAGTTTAGATTTGGTCATTTTAATGCAACAATGACTTGACAAGTGGAGAAGAACAAAAGGAAGAGAGGATAACCAGATGTAGTATTCAAGTAACAGACATTCTTGCTAGTAAAGATTCACTATGCTGTGTAAAACCACATTTCAAAACATTAAGTAAATACATTAAGTTTACAGAGTTATACCCACCAATGTTTAACACATCAACGCTTTACTAATTCTAAGTTAAGTTTCAATTTGTGAGACTCAACTTATGTGTAACTACTGATTTCATATGTAGAATGCAATAACTGTAACTTGAAAGATAATAGATGTGATATTTAAATATTAAAGGTTAACTGGAGGAAAATACTAGGACCAGAAACAAGGAGCAATAATTCTAAGCTGATTCTGTTACATTCTACTTTGGGATGCTGATAGTGGTTTGTCCTACACACATACCTGTAACATCATAATTTTGAAATCTTTACCCTACATTGTAGCAATATTAGATAAATGATGTTCATAGCACAGGCACCTCGATCAACTCTTCACACTAAAAAGGAAACAGGAAGGTTTCCTTGTCTGTTATTAGCTTTGAGTCATTGATTTTAAATTGAAAAAAAAATGTACATACTTAACTTATAACTGAGTTACATAACATAACTAATAACTGAGATCTATATCTTACAGGATGAACACTATAGATGGAATATATCTATTTTATTTAGCTTATAAAAAATCCTGACAGAAATAAAATTTAAAATTTTAACAGAAGCGGAGGCTGTGTGATAGTGCAGCGGGTTAAGTGCAAAGTGCAAGGAACTGAGAAAGGATCCTGATTCAAGCCCCTGCAGGGGGGTCGCTTCACAAGTGGCGAAGCAGGTCTGCAGGTATCTATCTTTCTCTCTCCCTCTCTGTCTTCCCCTCCTCTCTCCATTTCTCCCTGTCCTATCCAACAACAGTGACAGCAGTAACAACAATAATAACAACAATGATAAATAACCAGGGCAACAAAAGGGAAAAAATTGGCCTCCAGGAGCAGTGGATCTGTAGTGCAGGCACCGAGCCCCAGCAATAACCCTGGAGGCAAAATAAAAATAAAGTTAAAAGAAGCTACTGTAACTCAATATAATAAAAAAACCTATGGGTTAATAACACTTGCCAAAGGCACACTTACAACAAAAATTACCAAATGTGAGGAATTTAGCATACTTAGTGAACAGTTTACTGTCACCACACAAACAAAAATTTGTACTACAGAACTTGGTAAAATTTAGGAACTTGAAACAGAATCTAAAGTAAATGTGTTAAAATGAAATAAACGAGGATTGAAAGATAAATCAAATGACAGTGAAAGCGCAACATAGCTTATGAGTAATCAATTTCTACACTGAAGACTAGAAATTGACCTTTAAAATGCTGAAATGAATAAAATACATAAAATCTGGAAATATAGAATCTGCCTGTAAGAGGGCTTGAATGCAAGATATAACTGAAAATATTCCAAATCATCCTATTTATATGTAGTCAAAATGTATAAATGTATAAATGTAGTTTAAATCATCCTATATAAATGTAGTCCTCTCTGAAGAGAACCATGCCTATATAAGTTTAAAAAAAAAAAAAGATGATGGCATTGTTTTTTTCTAATAGAGATGCTATCCACAGTTGAAAAATTGTACTTAAAAGTAATCAAGTTGAAATCCCAGATGAAAAGTTCATTTTACAAGATGTAAAATTGACTAGAGATAAACTACATATTTTACTGATAGAACACATAATTTGTAGATGTGAAGATATTAAATAGTGACTAGTCAACCCATTGAGAAAAAAAAATACATATCTATCATCTATCTACCTATCTATCTTATCGATCTGTCATTGTTGGTCATTATGCCAGGTCTGCTGCATTGCTTGATGCTGTGGTCTATTTACATAATCACTGTTTTGCCTGAGACCCACCCTGCCTGCAGGCATTTGCTTAATCCCCATTGGTTAGATGGAAGCTTGCTACTTTAGTGCTGTGCCTGCAGGGTATTGGTTTAATCCCCATTGGTTAGATGGAAGCTTTTTGTGTTCAGTTCACCCTCTTTTTTTGCTCCACCCCCTCTCCTAGTCATTTCCTTTCCCCTTGCCACTTCCAGTGAAGAGATACATAAAAGGCAATGTATCTGATCAATAAATGAAGGTATATTGCATTCCCGCTCAGCCACGAGAGTTCCTGGTTCCTCTCCTGTCACTGAGTAAGCAGCAGCCTAGGTTGGCTCCTGTCAAATTCTCTCCAACCTGGAGAGCATGTGCTGGGGAAGAAACACCCTCAAGCTAAGCTTGGCATGTCATCATCATCATCTACCAGCCTATAGCTATGTACCGAGAGTACAATGTATACCATTAGGAACAATAAATTATGTATAATGCAAGTTCTACAAGGAAAAGTGAGAAAGGAAAGAGCAGAAAATATTTTAAGAAAATGAATAAAGTAGATGCTGTATAGTTCACCAGATAAAGCAAGTGCTTTGGTATGCTCATGGCCCAGCTTCAAACCTGAGCACCATTTGGTGCCATGGTTTGGTGCTAGTGGAAAGTTCTGGTGCTCTGTTATATTCTCTCTCTCTCTCTTTTCTCTCTCCCTCTCTCCCTCTCTCTCTCTCTCTCCTTGAATAAAACAGTTGGCCCGGGAAAGTGAAACCATTCCTGTCCAAAGCCTTATGGCCATCAAAATATTCAAAAATTTATTAAAAAATAATGTGCTCAACTTAAAAGACCAATAAACCCAAGACAAAATCCTGACACACCTGATTGAAATGATTTAAAAGCAAACAACAAAAATCTTGAAAGAAGCAAGACAAGCTGAGTTCTTGTTCAAATGAATTGCTAAATAATTTAGAACTGACTTCTTAAAAGAACAAGAGACTGGTACACAGTGAGTTACATATTCAGAGTCTTGAAATCAAAACAAATCTTTATTCTTATAGTATGTATGCATTCATTCATGCATTCATTCATTCATTATCTTATCATTTTGATAATGACAAAAAGTAATGTAGAGAGAAAGGAGAGAGAAAAATGAAGATACCAGCAGCACAGTATTTGAGAAACTACTTCTTGCAGTGGGGACTGGGGCTTGAATTCAGGATCTTGTGCATGGTAATTTACAGTCTACAAGGAGTGCCACAACCTAGCCCCCAAAATAAATATTAAAAAAAAAACTGTGAACTAAGAATTAATATTGAGGAATATGATCTCAAGAAAAGAAAAAGAAAAAAGAATCTCAGGCCAGGAAGAGTCCAATGGAGTGAGCAAGACTTATATGTAAGAGGTCACAGGTTCAATCCTTGGCACTACATACATGGTGCTCAGACTTACCTTTCATGAAAAATAAATGAAATATTTTAAAGATCTTCTCAAGTAGTAGAACCTGAGCGAATTCATTGCCAGAGACCTATATTTGAGTAAATGCCAAAAAGATTTCTTTCTTTTTATGAAAAGAAAATGTATTTATTTAAGTATCATTTTATTGAGGATATAACAATTTATAGGATTGTTTCTGTCACCGAGGGCACATTTCCACATTTCCCAAAGATAGGGAATTTCTTTCATTTAAAAGCAGATTACTACAATAAGAGGGGTATATAAAAAAAAAGCAAATTACCAGCGATAGTAATTCCAGCTCACATGAAAAAAATAAAGATCACTGGTAAAAATGATGAATTGTGTTTTATGAAAAGGCAATATAAACTTAAAGTCTTTCTACTCTTAATTAAGAGAAATTCTTAATATAATTATATTATACAATATGTATAATTCATTGCTTATGGTGGGTATGTGGCATATAGAAACCTAATATATTTGACAATAACAATGCAAAGGAGGCAGGTGGGAACAAAGCTGAACTAAATCATTGAAGTACATTAGTTGCAATTTGATACCTAGACATTCCCATCCCAGATTCTCATTACTGCTTGGGAGACTCCTAAATTATCAAGATGAGACTGTAACCTTGGGATGAATGGATTTCTGTGTTTCATATTACTATCAAGTTAAGTGTAGAAGTTATACTCTCCTACTACCTACCTATAAAATAATCTCTCTTAACACACCAGTGAAAAGATGGAAATCGGGGTTTATGCCTTTACTATGTTTAGTGTCACTGATCTGTAGTCAAAATTTGACTTTGATAACCATCTCTCCCACATACATTAGGCTTTTGCTTCTTTTTCCACTTCACTTTTAATAGCACAATGCTCATACATTTCTCACATTACAACAAATATTTTCAAAATGTCAAAGCCAATAAAAATGTCTTGCCATTTATAAATTCTGAGAGCTTTGTGAAATTTCTCTTGCTTTCATATACCATACATCAAATGTTTTTCAAATCTTCCAGAAGATGCCTCCTCATTTCTATGATCGAAAGGAATAATACTGCCAGTGCCTGGAAGATAAAATAATTTACCACTTCAGAGTCTTTGAATTGATATCTAGTTGTTCAGTTCAAAAGTGACTTGGTCGTCTACAACATCTCTGGAAAAGGGAATTCTCTGAACATACTCACTGACAAAAAAAAAAAAAAATGATTAGACCCACACATGGACTGTTCTTATTGATAGGCAGTTTTACCTGTGCATTTTTTTGAAATTAAATGTCTTATTCTCACACATTTTGAATATGCCTTTAAAAGTGGTATAGAGGGGCCAGGTGGTGGCGCACCTGGTTGAGTGCGTGTATCATAGTGCACAAGGACCTGGGTTCAAGTCCCCGGTCCCCACCTGCACAAGGAAAGCTTTGCAAGTGGTGAAGTAGTGTTGCAGGTGTCTCTCTGCCTCTCTCCGTCTCTATCCCCCTCTTGCCTCTTGATTTCTGGCTGTTTCTATCAAACAAAATAAAGATAATAATTTTTTAAATTTAAAAATAGTGGTATAGAATATATAGATAGAGCCTTTGTGAGTTCCCATGGCACTTGCTCTTCATCATAAACTCCTATGTGATTGTTGATGTTGAAGGACATTGACTCTTTCTCTGAATTGTTTCTCAGATAATGTTGTGACACAGCATGGTTTTGGGGACATAATTATCATGTGGCTGGGGCTGTTGAATGTGGTTAGCATATAGCTATTGAACATAATTAGCATATGGCTGGCTGAGGTCAGCCTATGAGCATAGGACGAATTTACACAAATCCACATGGCAGGCTCTCTTTTTTCCTGTATGCTTTCCTTCCCCTCTAATCCTGTCATGCCAGCTCTCTAGAGACTAAACACCTATAGCCCACTGCAGCTTTCTCTCTGTTCCTGCGCTCCCATCTTCTGGCTCCCTGCTTTCCTGTGCACTCAAGGTGCTGGCCATGACTGCCTCTCACCAGAAGAACTGAGCATGTACAGCCTAGCTCAGTAAACTTAGCTTCTAAGACTCTAGTCTGTGGCCATAATGAGTTACCTATATCTCTGCCTCTTGCTGTACCCAAAATATACCATTTTATACTGCTCTGATCCCATGTAATAAACCTTTGATTGTTTTATTTATTTATTTATTTTCCCTTTTTCTGTCCTTGTTTTATCATAGTTGTGGTTATTGTTGTTATTATTGATGTTGTTGTGGGATAGGACAGAGAGAAATGGAGAGAGGAGGGGAAGATAGAGGGGGAGAGAAAGGTAGACACCTGCAGACCTGCTTCACCACTTGTGAAGCGACTTCCCTGCAGTTGGGGAGTGGGGAGGCTCAAACTGGGATCCTTATTCAGGTCCTTGTGCTTCGCACCACTTGCGCTTAACCCGCTGCACTACCACCCAACCACCCTCCCCTATGATTGTTTTAAACCGCACAAAGCAGCCCATAAAGTTGTTTTCTTAATTACACTAAAATACCACTGACACATTTTTGCTTATGTTTCTGTCTCATGCGAGTGCTGCTGGTGGTGCCAGTGGTGGAGAGGTTGCAACTCCTGAAGTCAACTAGTGTATTTACATATCTACCTGAAGACATTACATGGCAACATTCTAGTCAAGCCATTTCCCCAGTCTTAGCCTTTCTTGAATTTATATATTTAATCAATTACTATACGCTATGATATTCATACATAACCTTATACTACTCAGTGAAACACAATGTGATATCATGTCAAAATCAAAAACAAAAACAAAAAAAACCCTTCTTATGGAAGGGACCCATAGAAGAAAGCTGGTGCTTAAAAGTTTGTACAATATATTTTTTTTCTACCATTTCACAACCCCTGGAGCTATTGCTTCAGTTAATTAATCCTTACTCTGTCTCTCTGCTTCATTATGATTTACTGTGTTTCTGGGTTTCTGCAGCATAGTGATATGTTCTCAATTGCTAGTCATTTTCCCGGAATGTCATTTACTGTCATGTACTCAACTAGTCATTAAAAAACACGCATTTATCCATATGAAGCGAGGCTAGGATTAATGTTGACCTAATCTTTTTCCTAGATTAGCTAATTTATCTTCCTATTTGTGCTTCAGTACATGGACCCTATGTTCCTTAACTAAGAAAAAAAAAAAGGGCCAATTCCATTGTACTTTTACCAATGTATTTTATTTCAAATATTCTATCTGTGCATTCATCAAGACTTTTATAAAATTTAAATGGACACTATATCATTTAATAAGACATTTTCTATTCAGATTAGAATTTTCCAAGTCTACGTACAATATAATGGGCTGTCTGAAAAGTCATGTAAAAATGTGTCATGACTCTTCTGACAACCAAATATTTGAAGACTTGTTTTGCTTATTGTTTTAAAATATTTATTTATTTATTTACTTTGGGTATAGACAGAGAGCAACTGTAAGGAGAGGGGAAGTTAGACAGGAGGAGAGAGAGAGACACTTATAACACTGTTGCAATCCTTAGGAAGCTTTGCCTCTGTAAGTGGGGACCAGAGCCTTGAGCCTGAGTTCTTGTATGTAGTAGCCATATAGTAACATGTGTGCTCAACTGTATTGAGCCACCACCTGGCCTGTTGTTTATTAATTTACTGGTGCTGGATTCAGTCCAAAACTGGAGGTATGGATCAAACTGCCAATATCAGTATCTGGCAGAGAAGCAATTACAGAAGCTAGACCTTTCACATCTGCATCCCATAAAGAATTTGGTCCATACTCCCAGAGGAATAAAACAGAGGGAATCTATGGAGGCGATACGATATGGAACTCTGGTGGTGGGAACTGTGTGAAGTTGCACCCCCTGTTATGTTGCTATCTTGTTAATCATTATTAAATCACTAGTAAAAATTAAAAATTTATAACTGGTATTAGAACTCTAATATAGAAATGGCATTAGGATGTTGAAACAATGTACATATTGTGTTTATCAGACATGAGTTTTTCTGTGCTTTTTTTCTATTTTTTCCCTTTTGTTGCCCTTTTTAATGTTGTTGTGGTTATTATTATTGTTGTTATTTATGTCCTTGTTGTTGGATAGAACAGAGAGAAATGGAGAGAGGAGGGGAAGACAGAGGAGGGAGATAAAAATAGACACCTGCAGACCTGCATCACTGCTTGTGGAGTGACTCCCCTACAGGTGGGGAGCTGGAGGCTCAAACCGGGATCCTTAAGCTGGTCCTTGTGCTTTGCGCCATACGCGCTTAACCCACTGCGCTACTGCCCGGCCCCCGTTTTTTGTTTGTTTTTTTTAATGCATCATGACTTTCCAAAAGTCCAATAAATATGGAGAGAGAATTCTATGTTTAAATGCACACACACACACACACACACACATTTGTTTAAATAAATAAAGCTCCAATGTGCATTTGCAGTTTCTGTGAGTTAAGGAAAAGCAAATGTTATATGTGGAACCATCAAATAAAAGCACTGATTAATAAAAATTTAGTTTTAAAAGATAGAAAATAGTATTTTTATTCAATCATAGTGTTTTCTCTTCTCTGATGAAGACCACACCCGAGTAGTGTCATAAGTGGCAGAATGGTTCATATGTGGAAAGTCCTGTTGCTAAAATAAAGTCTATACTAGTAATATCCTGTTCTCTGTAACATTCAGAGAGTGGCTAAGAGATACCCTCTGTGTCAATGAAGATCAAATCTTTCTCCCAGGAGCACATACAGTTTCTTTGACTTTCCCATCCATGCACATCAGCTGAAGTGGCAGGGCCTACTAAGATGACAAAAATTCTTACAGAAAAACAAGGAAAAGTAGATATGGTCTTGGATTTTTTTTGCATATAAAGGCTTTCCTCTTGAGAGAAAAAAAAAAAAAACTCATGAGCTCTTCCTGCCACAGAAAATCAAATGGTGATGATTTCTAGAAGAAAGAAAGTAAAGATGGAAGGAGGGAAGGAGGAATTGATAAGGGAAAAAAATAAAAACAAAGAAACTGTGAGGACCTCGTATAGTAAACAGGTCAAGAATTATTACCTTTGGCATTAGTCTGTTTTAAAGAAGTTAAAATAAATCTTCATATTCAAATAATTACAATTAAGCAGTGGTTGTAACACAACACTACTAGAAGGCAGGGATGCATTGGATCGACCTTCTCGTGGTGCATCCCGTGAGTACCCATTCATTGGGGAAACTGACGATCCTTCCTAGCCGACTGAATCCACATGGATCCCAGTCACTTTCAAAGCCAGCAACAAGCAGCTCCTGACAGCTTTCAATCTGACGCTGTTGACTGGCTACGAAAGAAGGGCAAACGCTAGAAGAAGAACTAGAAGGCAGATACTTGATGAACTTTGCTAAAAGCAGGAATCTGCCCTAAATTACTTCCTCATATAATCTTAATCACTACAAGAATCTTTTAAGATAATTATTACATTACTCAATTTATAAAGGAAAAAATGTGCTAGAGAAAAGTGTGCAAGATGCCCCAAGTCACAGGCAGAACATGTTAGAAATGAATCACCAAGTCAAGTCTTTTTGACTATAGGATTGCTTGCTCGACAGTCTTCTTTTTAATTAATTATTTTTTTTCCTCATTTATTTTCTTTTTTCTTTTCTTTTATTTATTTATTCATTTATTTATAAAAAGGAAACATTGAAAAAAAACATAGGATATGAGGGGTACAACTCCACACAGTTCCCACCACCAGAACTCTGTATCCCATCCTCTCCCTTGATAGCTTTCCTATTCTTTAACCCTCTGGGAATATGGACTCAAGGTCATTCCGGGATTCAGAAGGCAGAAGGTCTGGCTTTCATAATTGCTTCCATGCTGAAATGGACATTGACAGGTTGATCCATACTCCCAGCCTATGTCTCTCTTTCCCTAGTAGGGAAGGGCTCTGGAAAGGCGGAGCTTCAGGAGACATCGGTGGGGCTGTCTGTCCAGGAAAGTCTGGTTGGCATCATGCTAGGATCTGGAACCTGGTGGTTGAAAAGAGAGTTAACATACAAAGCCAAACAAATTGTTGACCAATCATGGACCTAAAAGCTGGGATAGTGCAGGCAAAGAGTTGGGAGGGGGGGGGGTCCTCCATTTTGTAGATAGCTAGTAGGTATATTTTAGTTAAATTCCAAAGGGCCTGTGGCTATACTAGTTTTTTGTTTGTTTGCTTGCTTGTTTGTTTTCCCCCTGAGCCTGAAATCTGATATGCAGATGGATCCAAGCTATTGTCTGGGGAGATGATATCATGGCTAGTAAAAGGAGAGCTGGATCAGGGAAGAGAGTAGCTCCCTAATATGGGAAGGGGGTATAAATATTATTGCCTGTAAACCCCATTGATTTGATGTGATCAGGGGCCAATATTCAGCTTAGGAGCCTATGTGACCTCTGCATCCCTGTAGATCTGAACTTGGAATGTTCCTACTTATGACCACATAATGTGAGCAAGAGACTGGCATACTTTAATGATGACTCTTTTGTCACTATCAGGCCACCCCATCAACCGGGGCCCTATTTGGGGTCCTGAGATTCCCAAACAGACATGATGGGCCTAGACCTCAATTAAATCCCTCTCTCCATTGTTACCAGTCATTTCTATCAACAAAATAGACCCCTATGTAGGTCTCCATAGGATCTTGCCCTCAACTTGGATCAACAAAGGTAGAGAATATTCCATCCTCCAAAGGAAGGATGGATAACATACTCTTTGATACACCCGAGGAAGATGGGTCGATATCAGGGCATCTTGGAATGTTCTTACTCATGACTACAGAATGTGAGCTCAGATCGACAGGGAGGCAGAAGTCACATAGGCTCCTAAGCTTAATATGGGCTCCAATTGATGGAGTTTACAGTGTATAAATATTGTTGACTGTAAACCCCACTGATTTGATGTGCTCTGGGGCCCATAATCAGCTTAGGATCCGATGTGACCTCTGCATCCTGTAGATCTGAGCTCACATTCTATGGTCATGAGTAAGAACATTCCAAGATGCCCCGATATCGATCCACCTTCCTCAGTATGCCAGTCTCTTGCCCTTATTCAGCTTTTGCAGTCCTTGCTTTGATAAGGGTAGCTTTGGAGTGAGCGATATAACTGTAATAGGAAGTAGGTGAGGACGGTATCTAAGTCTAAGTAGATACTATTTCATATGAACTTTATACTGACTCACTACAGACTATTGTGTACTTTTGCTTTCAGGTATATATTTTGCCCTAGTTTATGGATATGTATGAATATATACTCTGATTTATGGATACATGTGAACATATGCTCTATCTCACGGTACCTGGTCTATATCTAGGTTTTGGAAATTTGTTTGGAAGTTAACCTCCTGGAATGGAATTAGAGAATATTATGAAAGGAAAGGTCTCACCCCAGTAATTATGGTGAAGGGTTGGCATTCCATGTCTAACGTCTCTGGACTCAGTCTGCTGAAGTGAAGCATGCTGAGATGGTACTCATTGTGTTGATTAGCTTGTAGTATCATTTGGTATGAATTTAGAGAAGCATGCAGGAAAATGAGCCCCACACTAGAGGTTCCAGGACTGGGGAAACATAAGGTCTATAGAGGAAGTGGGAGGTTCATGCTGTCTTATGGTTTAAGAACACAATAGATAGTTATTGGTATAATCATATTATTTGGCAATTGGGTTAACTTTGAAATATCCCTTTATTAGGATTTGCTGTATCATACCCAGCATCACTATAATTTATGTCCTTTGACATTATTTGTATATAGCTGTGCCACCAGTTTCTTCTCTTCTCCCTGGTCTCAGCTTTTAAGAGAGTCAACATATCAAAGACTCAGCCTATGGTATGTGCATTAAAAAGTTTGAGATATTTAATCAATTTTTCCTCTCTCATATTAATTAAATAATGACTTATATGACTATAAATTAATTAAATTGTGATTTATGTAACTACAAATTAATAGGAGTGTACATAAACACCATTCCCACCACCAAAAGACTATGTCCTCCCCTCCACCTCGTGAAGCCTAACATCCACCCTCACCCTCAACCCAGGGTTTTACTTTGGTGCCCCACTCCAAGTTCAGTTAAATTCTGCTTTTAGTTTTCCTTTCTGTTATTCCTTCTCAATTTAGGTTTATGAGTAAGATCATTGCATACTCGTCTTTACCTTTCTGATTTAGCTCACTTAAGATGATTCCTTCTAGCTCTATCCAAGATGGGTCAGAGAAGGTAGGTTCATTGTTCTTAGTAGCTGCATAGTATTCCATTGTGTATATATACCACAGCTTTCTCAGCCACTCATCTGTTGTTGGGCACCTGGGTTGCTTCCAGGTTGTGGCTATTACGAATTGTGCTGCTATGAACATAGGTGCACAAATATCTTTTTGGTTGAGTGTTATGGAGTCTTTGGGGTATATCCCTAGGAGAGGAATTACTGGGTCATATGGAAGGTCCATGTCTAGTGAGAGTTCTCCAGACTTCTCTCCATGTGAGAGTTCTCCTGACTGCTCTCCACAGAGGCTGTACCAATTTACATTCCCACCAGCCTTGCAAAAGGATTCCTCTGTCCCCACAGCCTCTCAGCATTTGTTGCTACTGTCCTTTTTGATGTATGCCATTCTCACAGAGGTGAGATGGTATCTCATTGTGGTCTTAATTTGCATTTCTCTGACAATCAGCGACCTGGAGCAACATTTCATGGATCTCTTTTGGATCTCTTCTGTAGTGAATGTTCTGTTCATATCCTCTGCCCATTTTTGGATGGGGTCATTTGCTTTTTTGTTGCTAAGTTTGCTGAGTTCTTTGTATATTCTGATGATTAGTCTCTTGTCTGATGTATGTGATGTGAAGACCTCCCATTCTGTGAGGGGTCTCTTTGTGTGATAGTTTCTTTTGCTGTTCAGATGCTTTTAAATTTGATGTAGTCCTGTTGGTATATTTCTGCTTCAGTCTTCCTTGCAATTGGGTTTGTATCGTCAAAGATGTCCTTGAGGTTTAGGTGGGAAAGTGTTCCACCAATATTTTCCTCTGAGTATTTGATAGTTTCTGGTCTGACATCCATTTGAAGTTGATCTTTGTTTCTGGTGAGATAAGGTGGTTCGGTTTCATTTTTCTGCATGTTCTAACCCAGTTTTCCCAGCATCATTTATTGAAGAAAGCCTCCTTCATCCATTTAATACTTTGGGCCCCCTTATCAAAGATTAGATGTCCATAGGTGTGGGGGTTTATTTCTGGGCTTTCAATTCTGTTCCATTGGTCTGTGTGCCTATTTTTGTTCCACTACCAGGCTGTTTTGATGATGATCAACTTATAATATAGTTTGAGATCTGGGAGTGTGATGCCACCACTTCTGTTTCTTATACTCACATTACGTTGGCAATTCTGGGTGATTTCTGGTTCCAGATCAATAATTGCACTTTGTGTTCTATTCCCTTAAAGAAGCTTGGTGGAACTTTGATGAGTATTGCATCAAATTGTATATGGCTCTGGGGAGAATATTCATTTTGATTATATTAATTCTTCCAACCCATGAGCATGGGATGTCTTTCCACCTCTTAGTATCATTTTCTATTTCCTTGAATAGTGACTAATAGTTTTCAGTATACAGGTATTTTACTTCTTTGGTCAGGTTTATTCCCATATATTTTATTGATTTTGCTGCAACAGTGAATGGGAGTGATTTCTGGATATCTTCTTCAGATTTAGTGTTTGCATAAAGAAATGCCACTGATTTTTGTACATTGATTTTGTAGCCTGACACCTTGCTATATTGCCTAATAACTCCCAGTAGTTTTCTGCTGGATTCTTTAGGTTTTTCTATGTATACTATCATATCATCTGCAAATAGTGAGAGCTTGACTTTTTTCCCTTCCAGTCTGTATTCCTTTGATTTCTATCTCTTGCCTGATTGCTATGGCAAGACCTTCCAATACTATGTTGAAGAGTTATGGTGATAGTGGACATCCCTTCTAGTCCCCTATCTGAGGGGGAATGCTTTCAGCTTTTGTCCATTGAGTATGATGTTGGCTGTAGGTTTGCTATATATGGACTCCACTATCATGAGGAATTTCCCATCTATTCCCATTTTTTGTAGTGTTCTGAGCATGAATGGGTGTTGGATTTTGTCAACTGCTTGTCTGCTTCTATTGATCAATTGAGATAACCATGTAGTGTTTGGTTTTGCTTTTATTGATGTGGTGAATGACATTGATGACTTACATATGTTGAACCAGCCTTGCATTCCTGGGATAAATCCCACTTGGTTGTGGTGAACAATTTTTTTGATATACTGCTGTATCTGGTTGGCCAGGATCTTGTTTAATATTTTGGCATTTAATTCATTAGAGATATTGCTCTGTAGTTTTCTTTTTTTGTTCTTTCCCTATCTCCTTTTGCTATCAGATGTTGGCTTCATAGAAGGTAGAAGGGAGTGTTCCTGTTTCTTCAATCTTGTGGAAAAGCTTTAGAAGTATAGGTTATAGGTATTAACTGTTTCCCGAAGGGTTCATAGAACTGGTTTGTGAAACCATCTGGTTCAGGACTTTTGTTGTTGGGAAGATTCTTAATAACTATTTCGATTTCTTTGTTTGTGATTGGTGCATTTAGATTTTGTAGTTCTTCTTGGTTCAGTTTTGGAAGGGCATGTATTGCTAGGAATTCTTCCATTTCTTCCAGATTCTATAGCTTGGTGGTATATAGTTCTTCCTAGAAATCTCACATGATTTTCTGGATTTCTGTGGTGTCAGTTGTGATATCTCCTCTATTGTTAACAATTCTATTTATTTGGGTCTTCTCCCTTTTTTTTTTTTTTTTTTTTTTTTTTTTTTAGTGAATCTGGCTTGGGGTTTGTCAATCTTGTTTAATTTTTCCAAGAACCAACATTTGGCTTCATTGATCTTTTGTATGGTTCTCTTATTTTCATTGTTGTTTATTTCTATTCTAATTTTAGTGATTTCTGTCCTTCTGGTTGCTTTAGGGTTCCTTTGTTCCTCTTCTTCTAAGTCCTTAAGGTGTGCAGTAAGGTTGTTTATTTGAGCTTTTTCTTGTCCTCCAATATGTGATTTTATAACTATGAGTTTCCCTCTCAGCACTGCTTTAGCTGTGTCCCAAATATCTTGATAGCTTGTGTCTTCATTTTCATTTGTTTCCAGGAAAATTTGAATATCTTGCTTGACTGTCTCTCTGACCCAGAGGTTCTTCAGCAGTATTGTGGAGTTTACATATTCTGTGACCTTTAGTAATTATCTGTTTGTTGTTAAATGTTAGCTTTACTCCACTGTGGTCTGAGAAGATACTTGGGATGATTTCGATGCTCTTGAATTTGTTGATACTGTCTTTGTGGCCTAACATGTGGTCTATCCTTGAGGATGGGCTGTGTGGATTTGAGAAGAATGTGTATTCCAGTTTTTTGGGGTGAAGGACTCTGAAAATATCCAGGAGGTCTAGTTTGTCCATCTCTTCATTTAGTTCTCTTGTTTCTTTAT
Organism: Erinaceus europaeus; assembly: GCF_950295315.1. Taxonomy (NCBI): domain Eukaryota; kingdom Metazoa; phylum Chordata; class Mammalia; order Eulipotyphla; family Erinaceidae; genus Erinaceus; species Erinaceus europaeus. Next base: position 21,926,077 of record NC_080175.1, on the reverse strand, counting down.
TGATTCTCTGCTTGGTTGATGTGTCTAAGTGTGAGAGTGTAGTGGTAAAGTCAACCACTACTATTGTATTATGTTAAAATTAGCAATGAATGAAAATTTTAAAAAATCATATTTTTGCTTTCAATTTTTGACTTTTTTTCTTTTAGTTATCATTGGAGATTCATCAATCCAGGATGATTTTTTTCCCAGTGAGAGAGACAAAGAGATAGAGAGAAATAGTTAAAAAGACCACAGCAGGGGCCCAGGTGGTACCACTACTTTAAACATACATATCACCATGAGCAAGGACCTGGGTTTGAGCTTTGCTTCCCACCTGCAGGGGGGTCCCTTGGTGAAGCAAGTCTGTAGGTGTCCATCTTTCTCTCTCACTCTCTATCTCCACTCCCTTCTCCAATTTTCTCTGTCCTCTCAAAGAAAACTAGGAAGAAAAAAATGGCTACCAGGACCCTTGGATATGTAGTGCAGACACCGATCCCCAGTGATAACCCTGATAGTAAAATAAAAGCAATGTAGCACACTATCGGAGTGAACTATGTTACTGGCCTGTCAAATTTTGAAGCAGTTAAAGAATTACCTTAGAGGGAAAAACTTTACATAAGCTTGTATGATACATACAAATGTACATAAAAAACTCATATTTTTAATGTCATAAGGGCAACACACTTTAGTGGAAAGAACGTGACACAGAGATCCAGCAGATTAGGGAGTGAGCCTTACCCCAGAGATATTTTCTACCTGAGTTACAAGTCAATACTTCTCTGTCCTTGAATGTCCCTATCGTTTGAGTGAGTTATTTCTTATAATTAAAGTTTTTTTTACTTTTTATTTTTTAACCAGGACACTGCTTAGCTCTGGTTAATGGCAGTGCAGGACATTGAAACTGGGACTTTGAAGCTTTAGGCATGAGTCTCTTTGCATAATGATTATGTTCACTCACTCTTCCTGGGGTTTTTTGTTTGTTTGTTTTTTTAATCGAAAATTGAATATAGTACTGGACCTAGGGACCCAAATCAAGGACTAATAAATGATAATAATAATAATGTATAATTACTATATTGCACTCTAGGAAATCACTTAAAGAAGGATTTTGAAAATATATTTTTCTTGGTAAATACAATTCCTGACCAGCAATAATATACCCAATAGAACATACTCACTACAGTATGCAAGGACCTGGTTCAAGTCACTCATCTCCACTTTGAAAGGAGAACTCCAGGAGCAGTGAGACAATGCTGCAGGCATCTTCTCACTCTGTCTCCCACTTCCCTATACATTTCTCTTTTTCTCTATCTCTCTCTCTAAAAAAATTAATAATACTATGGCTTCCCAGGTGGTATGGATTCATTGTGCAAGCACCCAGCCCCAGTAGTAAACCTGGTGGCAAATATAAAAATAAATTAAACATGTAATTTCATTAGCTTACACCAAAAAGTGAATTATAGTTTCTACACCTTTTAAATGTCACAAATGATTGTTCATAATTAATGACCACTGACAAGAAATTTTTAAAATCTAATCTCCTTGGATTCCATAAGTTAGTTTTAAAAAATATTGGGACTAAAATAAAATTCATTTAAGTACAGCAAGTGTTTTCTTTTTTGGCAAGCTTCTTCTTTGTTTTAATCAAATAAACACTCAAGGATTTAAAGGACTGGTTCTCTAAGTATCAAATAAAACTGTTAGATTTTTTTGAAACCTGAGATCAAAGACTTAAGCCTAAATTTTTGCAAAATCATACAAATTCATCTATATATCTATTTCATTTTAATTTTGTCTTTCTTCATTAAGTTATTATCAAAATTCAAAGAGTTGTACATGTTAAGATCTGTTCAAGAAATGGATTTGAATTATATACTTTTCCCTTGAGACAAAGTAAAGTGACTGTTCTCTTTGTAATTCTTCATATATTATGTTTTGACACATTTCTTGTATTATCTCTTTCTGTTAATGTTTGTATTCAAATCAAACTGTTTTATGTGCAGACAGCTTTTCACCTTGTTAGATGATAAGTTCTTCAGTAAAAAGTGTTACATCTTTGTAGAAGTGCCTTTGGGTTCACACAGTATATAGTCATCATTCACATCAGGAGCTGAGTGTATAATGTACTTATTGTTTGACTGATTATTTCGCTCATTTCTGTACTCATCCCCATCTCTTTATTCTGATTTGTTTCTGCATGCTGGCCCCTGTTCTCAATTTGACCTCTTCATCATAGTCTCTGTTTTATCAAATTCTCTCTTCATTTTAAATCAAATCAAGTTTTCCTGTCTGCTTTCTACTTCCATTACTGCCTGTAAGTATCAGGTGTGCTTATACCTAGAATATTTATGCTGGAACTATAATGCATTTCACAAAACCATATGCATCAGACTCAAAGCAAAACTCTTTCACATTTTAATACATCTACTCAATTTTGCAAGCCCATAACTCCTCCCCATTGTCATTTCTATAATAATGCAAGGGAGGACGTAGATTGGATAAAAATGTTATGGGATGATTCTCTGTCTAGTCCACTTTTCTGTTAATCATTTATTTCTGCTATTCTTTACTAGTCATCTTATACAACACACTCTTCTGTATCTGACAACTCCTCCTTCTATGGTCATATTCTCCTTGTGCTAAAATGTTTTTTTTTTTCTTTTGAAATGTACCAGACCACATCACCCATGATAGAAGAATATTGAATATGTTGAAAATGCCACTAATGTATCTATGTCTAAGTAAAGGGAAAATTTATGAAAATACACTGTGAGCATTCTGTTATCTGATAGTTTATACTATTCTGGACAGTGACAGGCAGTTGCAGTGTGACTTTCAGCAGATCACTGATCTTCACAGGGTCTAATTTCCATGTAGATACATAAGGGAAGGAAGGAGGGGCTAGAGGATATCTGACATCCTGACTTATTTATTTATACTTTTGTTTTTTTTACATAATTTTTATTTAATTTAATGAGAGGGATACAGATAAAGAGGCCAGAGCACTGCTAAGTTCTGGCTTAAGGTGGTGTTGGGGATTAAACCTAGGACTTCAGAGCCTCAGCCTCTTTTGCGTAACTATTATGCTGCCTCCCCAGCCCAACATCCTGATTTATAGGCATTATCCTATGTCTACCTGTCAGTTATATTGTGTAAAACATTTATAATTTTTTTCTCCTGAAAATATATGAAGATTTCATATTCAACTAGATAAGAATTTATAAAAATTTATCTGGAAGAATTATAAAACTCTGGGATTATTCTCTGAGCAATGCTCCATTTATTTATATATTTATTGTTTTCTTTGTTTAAATTATATTAGTGACTCAATATTGATTTAAAAATTGTAAGATAACAGGGTGTGTTATATTGGTGAGTTCATCTGCCCAGGGAAGTCAAGATAGAATCATGATAGCAACAGCAACTTGATGGCTGAAAGGCAGTAAGATATAAAACAAGACAAAAATGATTGATGAACAAGGAACCAAAAAGTAGGAATAAAGCAGATAAGACTACGGATCTTATGGTGGAAAGAAGTGAGGAAGTTAGGGGCCAAGCAGTAGTGCAGTGGGTTAAAGTGCAACATGGCATTAAGCGCACAGACCAGAGTAAGGATTCCGGCTTGACTCCCCAATTTCACACCTGCAGGGGTGTCGCTTCACAGGCAGTTAAGCAAGTATGCAGGTGTCTAACTTTCTCTCCTCTATGTCTTCCCTTCCTCCCTTGATTTCTCTCTGTCCTATTTAACAACAATGACAGCAATAACAATAATAATAACAACGGTAAACAACAAGGGCAACAACAGAAAAAAAATAGTCTCCTGGAGCAGTGGATTCATAGTGCAGGCACTGAGACCCAGCAATAACTCTGGAAGCAAAAAATAAACAAAAAAGTGAGAAAGTTAATTTAGGTAATAAGCCTATGACTTTCATAGTGTTTGCTTGATAGTTAACAAGGAGTTGGATAAAATGTCTGAGAAGATGTTGTCAGAGTTGAGAACAGGCCTAGAAAGGTGGGTTAGTGCAGAGAGTAGCTCCCAATCTTAAAGAAAATTAAGTGTTTACCCCATCCACCTGACCCAGGGTCCATATATATTTATATTTAGTACAGGAGTTTATGTAACCTCTGAGTCCCTGTTGGTTGCAGTCCCTGTTGGTTGCAGTCCATGCTCACAGCTGGGAACATTCTAGGCTGCACTTATTTCAGGACCAGTCTTCCTCCAGTACCAGCCACCAAGTTGCAGATGCTACTAGGATGCCTCACTGACCTCCCTGAGAAGATGACCTCGCCAATGTGTCCTGGAATACCACCTCCCCAGAACTCTACCCCACTAGGGAAAGATAAAAGCAGCATAGGCTGGGGGTACGGATTGACCTATTAATGCACGTGTCCAGCAGAGAAGCAATTAAAGAATCCAGACCTTCCACTTCCTGTATCCCATAAAGAAATTTGGTCCATACTCCCAGAGATATAAAGAATAGAGAAGCTTTCAATGGAGGGAATGGTATAAGAAACTCTGGTGGTAGAAATTGTACAGAATCATACCGCTCTTATCCCACAACCTTGTCATCATTAAATCACTAATAAAATTTTTAAAAGGAAAGAGTTTAAAATAGCACTAGTTAATTATTATTATCATTATCATTATTATTATTATTATTACCACGATAGTTGTGGGTTTGTTTTCCTATGAAAATCCAATGGTTATGATCTATGGTAATATACTTGACTTCACTCTGCTTTATGACTTTTAAGGGTATCTACTAAGTACAGTATTTTAGATATTAACAGGGCCAAGCAATTTTGATCTGTCTGGCCTAAGGTTGTAAGAAACTTAGATTTAAAAGCTATATAGGCAAATATATTTTAGAGCTTCTTGAACAACTAAAGCCCAGTGTCATAATTTGATCATCTTACACCTTTGAAATATTACCTAGACTAAAGAAAATATGTATACTCAAGAGCTATGGTCTAGGTAGAGAATTTGAAGTATTGAATTTATTTCTACCACATCATGTTAAATTATAGTGATTTATAAGATTATGAATTAACAGGACTATAATATCAGGATTTTCCCACCACCAAAGGTGGGAAAAGATGACTAGAGGGCTTTGAATTCCAACTGCATCAGGACCCAGAAAGAGAAGAATAAAAAAGGAAGGACATTCAGAAGTAAGTGTAGTAAGTAGTAAGTGTAGGTGTGACTTAGAAAGAAAGAGAAGATGGGATCATGGAGAAAAAATATATAACCAATATAATGATCCACAGTCTTAGGTTAGCTGTTTGTTTCAGGCCCCTGTGTTCAGTTCTCTAAATTCCACTACGAGTAAAACTATCCTGTAGTTGCTCTATACATCCTTATTAACTCACTAAGCATAATCTTCAATTCCACCCATTTTATCCCAAAAGACACACTATTATTTTTTTCAGTTGCTAAGTACTTCATTGATTATATGCCCCATAATATTTTTATCCAGTCATCTGTTGAAGGGTATTTTGGTGCCTTCTGTATTTTAGTTATTGTGAATAATGCATCTATGAACAGGAAGGTACATAAATCCCTTCGAGTTATTGTCTCTTGAATAAATGCCTAGGAGTGGATTAGAACGTATCTCGTTCTTAAAGAGAGCTATAACAAAAGCAGTAAAAGTTGAAAAATTGTCTTACTAAAATCCAGATGCCATGGCCATAACTTTGTAGCATATTATGACCCAAGAAAAGGATATCTCTCCAGGTAAATACTGAATTTAAAAAGGAACTAAGCATCTGTCTTCATTCTGTTGACAGGTGTCATGCATGTTTGGTTGGAAAGTAAATCAAGACTCTTTAGAATACATTATATCTAGTTTCAAAATTTGAAAGTGAACTCTAGAAATATAAATACACATAAAGGGGTATCAAACTAAACTCAGACTTTTTTATCCATAAATATTTGGGATGTGTGGTTGCAATAGTCAATGCACAAGTACCTTATGTATCCACAAATGTCAGCCTCTGAATGTGATTGCGGAATTGCTAAGAGGCTATCTTAAATAGGGGAGTTTCAGGATTAATCATATATGCTAAGAACAGTCGTTTTGCTGAGAACAAATTTCAGACTCGTTTGATGCAAAATTAAAAACTTCGGAGCCGGGACGTGGTGCACCAGATTAAGCACGCATTGTACTATGCGAAAGGATACACGCTAGGACCAGGGTTCGTGCCTGTGGGTTGAATCATAAGCGGTAAAGCAGGTCTGCAGGTGTCTATCTTTCTCTCCCTCTCTATCTTCCCCTCCCCTCTCAATTTCTCTCTGTTCTATCGAATTAAAAAAAAGGCATCAGAAGCAGTGGATTTATAGTGCCGGCACTTAGCCTCATCGACCAGAGGCAAAAAAATATTAAAGTCTTTCCAATATACACAATACCACCTTGTTAGTGATCTAGGTGATATATTTGCCCAAACTATGTTTCTAAACTACGTTAGTGAACTCACTTGGCTTTATTGGAAGGCCTGTAACAATGGAGACTCTATTTTTGTTTATCTTTACTAAAAAGACTTCAGTTTAGATACATCTAGAGAGTGCCACCTTGTGGACAAAGGCATAATAAGTAGGTGAAGAAAAGCTAATAGCAAGACATGTAAATCCTTACAATTTTTACCTGATATTTCTTATTAACCTCGACAATAAAATATTTATTCAGTAATGCATAGAAATCACTATCTAATAAATAATGTTGCATAATTACATGTAAACCACTTTTAGGTTTCCATTTTATTATGCAAGGAAAAATAATGTAAAAAAGAAGAAAAATTCGTCCCGTTATGTATGCGCGCGTGCGTGTGTGAGTGTGTGTGTATGTGTGTGTGTGTGTGTAGTAGTAGTAGTAGTAGTAGTAGTAGTAGTAGTAGTAGTAGTAGTAGTAGTAGTAGTAGTAGTAGTTGTAGTGGTGGCGGTAGTAGTGGTAATGTTGGTAATGTCTCTTTGGTGGTTATCATAAAATATGCAGAGACAAAAAGTCGTAATACTCGCAAGAGCAGTGGATTCATAGTGCAGGTACCCAAGCCTCAACAATAACTCTGAAGGCAAAAAAAAGTCATAATAATCTATTTAAAAGAAAATACTAGATGTACATTCTAGTGTGACATTTCAGTTATTCAGTCTAGATTTTCCCCACAATTTATACAGTATTAATACATTGGATCCAAGATACAACACAAACACTTTTATCTAATAAAAATGTGTTTTTTCAATGGTGGTAACCATATGTCATGTTAACATTATGCAGCTCTATTACTAAAATGAGACACAGCTCAACTTTCTGGGACTGTTTTCATCTGACATTTTGTGATCCTCTAGACAAAATGTTACCTTTATTCTAGAATGATAAGCTGGGAATAAATAAAATAAAAACCAATCATTCCAGATAAATATTAGAGTCGTTTTTACTGCAGGAACAGTTTCTATTTGTCTTATTTGAAAATCTTAATTTCACCTCTTATACATGATTGCTTTGAATTCTTTAGAGTAAATAGGGTTTACATATAAGGACCTTTAGGTAATTATTCTAAATAACTCTGTGTCTTCTTGGATTAACAACTGTTATACACATCCTAATTAAGAGGATAGTGAATAAGTCAGCTGAGTTCTATTCTAATTTCAGATGAAACTATCTGTCACTTATTAGGCTGCTTTGTCTCATGAAAACTCCAGTCTATTTCTTTGTCTTTATCTATACTCATGGTATTTCTTTCCAGAAACTCTAATACCGAACCTTTGTACATATATGTATTCACCTACTGTAACCAAGTCTGAGGCACGTGACAAGGGAAAAACTCTGAGAAATGGATTTAGCTAGGAAATATTTTCAAATGTTCATTTTCTTTGCTTTTTTTCTCTTTCACGAAAGTACCTTCTCTAATTTCCTAACTCCTTTAATGCACAATTATCCTGTTAATTAAATAATGTCATATTAGGCCTTTACTTTTACAATTATGTATCTACTTGTATTTAGAATTATTTCTGAGTCCTCACCACTCTATGGTGAGCAATCTAGAAACAGAAGTTACATTATTTTTTCTATGTTCTGCACAACTTCCATCATGAAACTGAGTGTAACCGGTATTCTGTATGTCTTTTAAAATAGAATTAATTTGGAGTGAGGCAAGGCCTTGACCTCTTCATCTACTTCCTATGTCATTTTCCTCAAGCACTCTAAGCCTAACTCTCTCAAATAAAGCAAGGACTACAAAAGTTGTATAAGGGCAAGAAACCAGCACTCACTAAGAAGGTCTTTTTGGCCACTACCAGGCCACCCCATCATCTGGGGCCATACTCAGGAAATCCTGGGATTCCCACACAGATATGATGCACTTAGGCCTCTAACATATCACTCTCTATATCATCACTGGTCATCTCCATCAGAAACAACACCATAAGCCCTCTTGTGTGTCTCTAGAGGACACTGTCCTCAAAGTCATAACAGCAGTAGAAAATGTCCCATTAGCAGAGGATATAAACAGAACATTCACTACAGAAGAGATCCAAAAGGCTAACAAACACATGAAAATTGCTCCAGGTCACTGATTGTCAGAGAAATGCAAATAAAGACAATATTGACATACCACCTCCCTCCTGTGAGAATGGCATACATCAAAAAGGACAGTGGCAACAAATACTGGAGAAGCTGTGGGGACAGAGGAACCCTTCTGCACTGCTGGTGGGAATGTAAAATGGTCCAGCCTTTGTGGAGAACAGTCTGGAGAACTTTCACAAGGCTAGACATGGACCTTCCATATGACCCAGTAATTCCTCTCCTAGGGATATACCCCCAAAACTCCATAACACCCAACTGAAAAGATATGTGTACACCTATGTTCATAGTAGGACAATTCGTAATAGCTACAACCTGGAAGCAACCCAGGTGCCCAACAACAGATTAGTGGCTGAGAAAGCTGTGGTATATATACACAATGGAATACTATGCAGCTACTAAGAACAATGAACCCACCTTCTCTGACCCATCTTGGATGGAGCTAGAAGCAATTATATTAAGTGAGCTAAATAAGAAAGATAAAGAAGAGTATGGGATGATCCCACTCATAAACAGGAGTTGAGAAAGAAGAACAGAAAGGAAAACTCAAAGCAGGATTTGACTGAGTTTGGAGTAGGGCACCAAAGTAAAAATTTCTTGGTTGAGGGTAAGGGCGGAAGTTTGGCTTCAATGGGGGCAGGATGGAGGGTGGGATGGGACATAGTCTTTTGGTGGTAGGAATGGTGTTTATGTACACTCCTATTAATTTGTAGTCACTGTTTAATTAATATGAGAGAGGAAAAGTTGATTGAATGCCTCAAAATTTTTAATGCACAGTCCATAGGCTGAGTCTTTGATATTTTGACCATCTTAAAAGCTTAGACCAGGAATAACAGAAGCAATCAGTTGCACAGCTATATACAAATAATGTCAAAGGACATATATTATGGTGATGTTGTGTATGATACAGCAAAGGGATTTTTTTTCTTTTTAAAAGACTTTATTTATTAATGAGAAAGATAGGAAGAAAGGGAAAGAACCAGATACCACCCTGGTACATGTGCTGCTGGGGCTTGAACTCAGGACCTCATGCTTGAGAGTTCAGTGCTTTATCCAGAGTCATCTTCCAGACCACCTTTTTTTCATTTAAAGACATTTATTTATTTTCCCTTTTGTTGCCCTTATTAGTTATTGGTGTCGTTGTTGTTGGGTAGGACAGAGAGAAACAGAGAGAGGAGGAGAAGACAGAGAGGGGAGAGAAAGACAACTTCAGACCTTCTTCACCACCTGTGAAGCAACCCCCCCTGCAGGTGGGAAGCCCGGGGCTCGAACTGGGAACCTTTAGCCGGTCCTTGTGCTTTGCGCCATGTGTGTTTAACTCACTGCACTATCACCCGGCTCCCCACAAAGGGATTTTTCAAAGTTAACCCAATTGCCAAATAATATGATTATACCAATAACTATATATTGCCTTCTTTAACCCTAAGACAGCAGGAACCTCCCGCTTCCTCTATAGAGCCTGTATTTTCTCTCAATTCATTAATGATATTGTATCCGCTGATCCCAACCTAATCAACACAACAAATACCACTTCAGCATGCTTCACTTCAGCAGACTCTGTCCAGCGACGTCAGGCATGGCATGTCAACCCTTTAGCCTCATTACTCAGTGATTAGGATTTTCTAATTCCATTCCAGGTGATTCACTTCCTAAAAAAGTCCCCAAACCTAGATTTAGACCAGGTCCCATGAGATAGATTATACATTCACATGCATCCATAAATTAGGGTAAAATATATACCTGAAAGCAAAAATACACAATAGTCTGCAGTGAGTCCGTATAAAGTTCATAATGAAATAGTGTCTACTTAGACTTAGATACCCTCCTCACCTACTTCCTATTACACTTCCCTCACTTACTCCAAAGCTAACCTTATCAAAGCAAGGACTGCAATAGCTGAATAAGGGCAAGAGACTGGCATACTTTAATGATGACTCTTTAGTCACTATCAGGCCACCCCATCAGCTGAGGCCCTAATCAGGGAGTCCTGAGATTCCCAAACAGACATGATGGGCCTAGACTTTGAATACATCCCTCTCCCCAATATTACCAGTCATCTCAATCAAGAACAACACAACAGAGCCCTTTGTAGGCCCCCATAGGACCTTGCCCTCAACTTGGATCAACAATGGTATAGAATGTTCCATCCTCTGAAGTCAGGCATACTCTATGCTACACCTGAGGAAGATGGGTCCTGAAACTGGGGCAGCTTGGAACATTCCTACTCATGACCACAGGATATGAGCTCAGATCTATGGGATGCAGAGGGCTCCTAAGCTGAATATGGGCACCAGATCAGATCAAACTGATGGGGTTTACAGTCAACAATATTTATACACCTTTCTCGTATTTGGGAGCTACTCTCTTCCCTGATCCAACTTTCCGTTCCTTTTCCAGCCATGACATCATCTCCCCAGACAATAACTTGGATCCACCTGCATGTCAGATTTCAGGCTCAGGGGGAAAACAAACAAACAAAAAACACTAGCATAGTCATGGGCCCTTTGGAATATAGACCTACTAGCTATCTACAAAATGGAGAGCCCCCAAACTCTTCATTTGCACTATTCCAGACTTTAGGTTCATGATTAGTCAATAATTTGTTTGTCTTTATATTTTAACCCTTTTTTCAGCCACCAGATTCCTGATGCTACCACGATGCCAACCAGACTTCCCTGGACAGACAATCCCACGAGTGTATCCTGGAGCTCCAATTCCCCAGAGCCCCATCCCACTAAGGAAAGAGAGGTACAGGCTGGGAGTATGGATTGACCTGTCAACATCCATGTTCGGCTGGGAAGCAATTACAGAAGCCAGACCTTCCACCTCCTGCATCCCATACAGACCATGGTTCCATACTCCCAGAGGGTTAAAGAATAGGAAAGCTATCAGGGGAGGGCATGGGATATAGGGTTCTGATTGATGGTAGGAATTGTGTAGAGTTGAGCCCATCTTATCCTATGATTTTGTTAATGTTTTCTTTTTATAAATAAAAAATAAAAAGAATATGTCCCATTCTCTGAAGGGAGGCTGGGCCAACATAACTCTGCCACTCAAGGAAGACTGATCCTGAAATGAGTGCAGTTTAGAATGTTCCTAGCTATGATTATGGAATATGAGCTCAGACCACAAGGATGCAGAGGTTACACAGGCTACTGTGCTAAATAAGAGTAGACATGTGCCCTGGGTCAGATCAATGGGGTCTACAGTTAACAGTATTTATATACTTTTCCCTTATTTGAGAGGTACTCTCTAACTTGATGCAGCTTTCTGGTCCTATTCCTAACTCTGACACAATCTTCCCAGACAATACTTTAGCCCACCTGCACATTAGCTGTCCGGCTTTGACAAAATTAGGAGTCATGGGCCCATCAGAATATACCTAAAATAGACTTCCTGGCTTCTTCCAACATGGAGACCCAAAATTTCATCTGCTATACTCTTACCATTAGGTACCTTATTTAATTATTTTTCTGCTTTATATCTTGTGCTTTTCAGCCACCAAGTCACATATGCTAACATAGTGCCAACCTGATTTCCTTGGGCATATGACCTCGTCAGTGTATCCTGGAACCCAGCCTCCCCAGAGCCTTACCCCACTATGGAAAGACAGAAACAGGCTGGGGGTATGAATCAGCTAGCCAATGCCCATGTCCAGCAGAGAAGCAATTATAGAAGCCAGACCTCTTACCTACACCCCATGAAGAACTCTGGTTCATACTCACAGGGGGATAAAGAATAGGAAAGCTTCCAATGGAGGGAGTGGGAGACAGAACTCTGGTGGTGAGGACTATATGAAACTGCACCCCTCTTACCCCACAACATTGTCAATCACTATTAAATAACTAATAAAATAATTTTTAAAAAATCAGCTACATTCAAAAGCAAATATTTCAATGCACAAACATCCCTGAGAAGAGAAAGCACTTTCTTTTTCCCCCTTTCTTCTTCTTTTACTTCTCCTTCTTCTACTTCTCCTTCTCCTCCTTTTTCCTCTACTTCTAATGAAGTCACTAAAAAAAAATTGTTATTAAAGTCAACATTCCCCCACACCTATGGACATCTAATCTTTGACAAAGGGGCCCAGACTATTACATGGGGAAAGCAGAGTCTTTTCAACAAATGGTGTTGGAAACAATGGGTTGAAACATGCAGAAGAATGAAATTTAATCACTGTATTTCACCGAATACAAAAGTAAATTCCAAGTGGATAAAGGACTTGGATGTTAGACCACAAACTACCAAATACTTAGAGGAAAATATTGGCAGAACTCTTTTCCACATAAATTTTAAAGACATTTTCAATGAAACAAATCCAATTACAAAGAAGACTAAGGCAAGTATAAACCTATGGGACTACATCAAATTAAAAAGCTTCTTCACAGCAAAAGAAACCACTACCCAAACCAAGAGACCCCTCACAGAATGGGAGAAGATCTTTACATGTCATACATCAGATAAGAGTTTAATAACCAACATATATAAAGAGCTTGCCAGACTCAACAACAAGACAACAAATAACCCCATCCAAAAATGGGGGGAGGACTTGGACAGAATATTCACCACAGAAGAGATCCAAAAGGCCGAGAAACACATGAAAAAATGCTCAAAGTCTCTGATTGTCAGAGAAATGCAAATCAAGACAACAATGAGATATCACTTGACTCCTGTGAGAATGTCATACATCAGAAAAGGTAACAGCAGCAAATGCTGGAGAGGGTGTGGGGTCAAAGGAACCCTCCTGCACTGCTGGTGGGAATGTAAATTGGTCCAACCTCTGTGGAGAACAGTCTAGGGAGCTCTCAGAAGGCTAGAAATGGACCTACCCTATGACCCTGCAATTCCTCTCCTGGGGATAGATCCTAAGGAACCCAACACATTCATCCAAAAAGATCTGTGTACACATATGTTCTTGGCAGCACAATTTGTAATAGCCAAAACCTGGAAGTAACCCAGGTGTCCAACAACAGATGAGTGGCTGAGCAAGTTGTGGTATATATACACAATGGAATACTACTCAGCTGATCATGTTGAGTGAAATAAGTCAGAAACAGAAGGATGAATATGGGATGATCTCACTCTCAGGCAGAAGCTGAAAAACAAGATCAGAAAAGAAAACACAAGTAGAACCTGAAATGGAATTGGCATATTGCACCAAAGTAAAAGACTCTGGGGTGGGTGGGTGGGGAGAATACAGGTCCATGAAGGATGATAAATGACATAGTGGGGGTTGTATTGTTAAATGGGAAACTGGGGGGTGTTATGCATGTACAAACTATTGTATTTAATGTTGAATGTAAAACATTAATTCCCCAATAAAGAAATAATTTTTTTTTAAAAAGTCAACATTCTTATTAGTTTTTCTTCTCTAGTAGGTAGTCGGGGGCCAGGTGGTAGCACACCTGGTTATGCGCACATAGTACGAAGAGCAGGGACAAGCTCAAGGATCCTGGTTTGAGCCACTAGTTCCCCATCTGTGGGGGGGGGTTGCTTCACAAGTAGTGAAGTAGGTCTTCAGGCATCTATCTTTCTCTGCTTCCTCTCTATGTTCCCCTATTCTCTCAATTTCTCTGTCCTATCCAACAACAACAACAAAAATGGAAAAGAGGACCAATAGGAGCTATGGATTCATAGTGCACGCCCCAAGCCCCAATGAAAACCTGGAAAAAATGAACAAAAAAGGAATCCATGCAGAAATGTGAGATGGGGGGAGTAAGAGTAATACAGGACTGAAGAAATTAGCAAGATTGAGGATAATTAGAGAAAACTAAGAAAGAAGTAAGAGAACTCAAGATCAGATTAAGAGATACTGAAAACAACAACAGCGACCTATGGGATGACTTCAAAAGAAATAATATATATGCATTATTGGATTACCAGAGAAAGGTATATGCAGATAGGGGCATAAAAACCTTCTCATAAAAGCAAAAGTTGAAAGAATCAACTATAACCAAGCCTTCCCTGAAAGAAGTTCTGAAAGGTCTCCAATAAACAGTCAGACCACCATAAATATGCCATCTATCAGAACACTCTAAAAATCTACAAGGATGGCGTTAAAATATCTTCAATCTTTTGGATCAATAAATGCCAGTGGCCTGAATTCACCTATTAAAAGGCAACACAACCCAACAATATACTGTCTACAGGAAACCCACCTAACTTAACAAAACAAACACAGACTCAAAGTGGAAGGATAGAAACTATCATACAAGCCAATGGCCCACAAAAAAGGGCAGGAACAGCTATTCTTATATCTGACACAGTAAACTTTAAAATAAATAAAAATTTAAAAATATAGGCATGGACACTACTTAATGCTCAGAGGATCAGTCAATCAAGAGGACTTAAAAATTAACGTCTCTGCACCCAATGAGAAGCCATCTAAATACATCAAACATCTACTGAAAGAGCTACAGCAATATATTAACAGCAACACAGTTATATTAGGGACTTCAACACCCTACTCTCTCATCTTGACAGATCATCCAGGCAGAAAATCAATCAATAAATGGGGGAGCTAAATGAGGAGATAGATAAATTAGAACTAATGGACATTTTCAGAGTTATTCATCCCAAGAAACTGGAATACACATTTTACTCAAGTTCACATGGGTCATTCTCAAGGATAGACCTTATGTTAGGCCACTAAGACAGCATCAGCAAATGCAAGAGCATCGAAATCATCCCAAGCATCTTCTCAGACCATGGTGGAATTAAACTAACACTTAACAATCAACAAAAGATTAGTAATAGTCCCAAAATGTGGAAACTCAACAGTACACTCTTTAACAACTACAGGGTCAAAGAAGAAATAAAGGAAGGAATCAAAATGTTTTGATAATTCAATGAAAATGAAGACACAAGCTATCAAAATATTTGGAACACAGCTAAAGCAGTACTAAAAGGGAATTTCATAGCCATACAAGCACACATTAAGAAACAAGAAAAAGCACAAATAAACAACCTGATTGCACATCTTAAAGACCTAGAAGAAGAAGACCAAAGAAACCCTAAAGCAACCAGAAAGACAGAAATAACTAAAGTTGGGGCAGAAAACAATAACATTGAAAATACGAAAACCATACAAAAGATCAACAAAAGTAAATATTGGTTCTTTGAAAGTGAGTGAACAAAATCGACAAACCATTAGGCAGACTCATAAATAAATAAATAAATAAATGGAGAAGACCCAAATAAATCGGATCATAAATAAAAAATGAGATATCACAACAGACACTGCAGAAATTCAGCATATCATGCGAGACTTTTATGAACAACCATATGCCACCAAGATAGAGAACCTGGAAGAAATGGATGATTTCCTAGATACCTAAGAATTTCCAAAATTAAGTAAAGAGGAACTAGATAACATTAACAGACCCATCACAGCTAACAAAATTATAACAATTATCAAAAACCTTCCCAAGAATAAAAGTCCTGGACTAGATGGTTTTACAAATGAATTCTACAAAACTATCAAAGAAGAACAAATACCTCTACTTTTAATGATCTCTTAGAAGATTGAATACACTAGACTACTCCCTTCCATCTTCTATGAAGCCAACATCATTTTGATACCAAAAGCAGATAGGAACACAATCAAAAAAGAAAACTACAGAGAAATATATCTGATGAACATAGATGCTAAAATATTGATCAAAATTCTAGCCAACTGGATACAGCAGTATATTAAAAAGATTGTTCATAATGACCAGGAGGGGTTTATCCCAGGGATGTAAGGTTGGCTTAATACACATAAATCAATCAACCCAATCCACCACATCAATAAAAACAAGGACAAAAACCACATGGTCATATCAATAGATGTAGAGAAAGCCTTTGACAAACTACAACATCCCTTTATGATCAAAACACTACAAAAAATGGGAATAGATGGAAAATTCCTCAAGACAGTGGAGTCTATATATAACAAACCTACAGCCAACATCATACTCAATGGTGAAAAACTGGAAGCAATTCCCCTCAGATCAGGTACTAGACAGGGATGCCCACTATCACCATTATTATTCAACATAGTGTTGGAAGTTCTTGCCATAGCTATCAGGCAGGAGTAAGGAATTAAAGGCATACAGATTGGAAGAGAAGAAGTCAAACTCTCCCTATTAGCAGTTGACATGATAGTATACATAGAAAAACCTGAGGAATCCAGCAAGAAGCTTTTGGATATCATCAGGCAATACAGTAAGGTGTCAGGTTAAAAAATTAACATTCAAAAGTCAGTGGCATTCCTCTATGCAAACACTAACTTAGAAAAAGTTGAAATCCAGAAATCAATTCCTTTTACTATAGCAACAAAAACAATAAAATATGGGGGTTCCCGGAAGATGGCTGACTAAGAAGCTGCTAGTGGCTTGAGCTATGACCACATCCTCTGGAAATGGTAGAATTTTCTGCCTTTAGTAGGCCAGTCAATAAGGGATCCTAGCGGTGACACCAAGGAGGTGACTATAACATAATTTGGGTTAAAAAATAGAGTATAAAAAAAGAGAAAAAAATTTTTTCTTTTAAATTATTATCTTCAAAGCGTACCTCCTCCCCCTTCCCCCCCATAACCAGTCCCTTGGGACCAGCTCCTAGCAGGCTCCCCTGCTGAGTTTCTTTCTTTACCAGGATTCCCGTCCCAACAGGGAGTATCATTCATTCTAAGTCTAGTCCCTTCTGAAACATCTGGCCTTTTTTCTTTCTAAGTAGTCAACACCCCCTGCATAGCTAATTAAATAATTTTTTAAATAAAAAACACTTTTTCCTTCCACTGCTCTTTTATTACTGTTCTTTTTCTTATCTTTTTCTTTTTTCTCTCTTTCTTTTCTTTTCTTTTTCTCATTCTTTTCATCCTTTCTTCCTTAATCCTACAGCTTCCAAAGCCACAGGCCCCATCCCCCACACCACCAAACAGTGTGCTTTCACTGATACATGTTTGGGAATTATTTTGGGGAAGAATTCTGACTCAGAGTGGACTCTCACTGTGAGTATCTCTGCTCAACTTCCCTTCCTCCTTTAGCTACCCCTAGAATATACAGTGGATAGTAGATTTGCGTAACTGTCTATTTCAGCTATCCTTGTCTAGTCCTGAGGTTTTTGTTTGTTTGTTTGTTTGTTTGTTTTTCATTCTTAACAATTAGCTGCCACTGCTCACGAGGTTTGAGGTAATCTGGGACAGGGTATTTTTTGTACCCTGCTCTATTTTATTATTAATATTATATAAAGGCATATATCTTCCCCCCCCCTTTAGGTTGATCAGAATTAACTCTTAGGCTATGTTTCATTACTAGGGTAGTGGTCATCTTATATATTGTGGGAAGAACCTGTCTCTTTAATCCTACCTCCTCTACAGACTCTCCCCTTCCTCCTCCTCCTAGCTAATGAAAAAAAAATACAATTAAATTAAATTAAAAATAAAGTAATCAAAATAAAAAACTTTCCATTCACTGCTCATTAATTACAGCTCTTGATCTTATCTTTTCTCTTTTCTCTCTTTTGTTTCTTTTCTTTTTATGTTGTCATACACTTCTTCCTTCTTCTTTGTTTTTCTGAATTTAGGAATTATTTTGGGGAAGAAATTTGACTCAGAGTGGACTCTCTATGTGTCTGTCTATCTCTGCTCTACTTCCCTTTCCCATCTTGTTACCCCTAGAATATACAGTAGATAGTAGATTTGCATAATTGTCTATTCTTACTATCCCTTCTTTCTTTTTTCTTTCTTCTTCACTGGGATTTGGTTACTATTTTTTTCACGGACTAGAGACATTGTTTGGCTAACTGGTAGTGATTAAACTGCTTCAATACTTGCTTCAGTTGCTATTGTAATTCCTGAGGTTGGTGAGTGCAATTGTCATAAAGATATTTAGTACAGTGTTGTTTCTACTCAAGACATAACAACTGAGGAACAACAGAGCATAAAAATAAGAAACACATAAATCAAAAAAATGGGTAGATCAAAAACAAATAAAACTGCTACTCCAATGAATGAAGACAAGAGCCCAGAAGAAACTACAAATCAGCCAGAAGTAACCATAGATAAGAAAAGTATGTAAGCAATAATAAACTTATTAATCACAGAAATGAAAACAACATTGGAGGAAAGGAATGGCAGTATTAAGGAAACAACAGTTGAGACCCCCAATGAAAATTCTGATTATCTTGAGGCAATTAGAGAACTGAAAGCTGAAATAGCTATAATGAAGAAAGAAGCTGAGGCAAGGGAAAGCAGACTAACAGAAGCAGAAAACAGAATTAGTCAGACAGAGGATGAGTTAGAAAAACTAAGAAAGAGGTAAAAGAACTCAAAAAGAGATTGAGAGACACTGAAAACAACAACAGAGACATATGGGATGATCTCAAAAGAGGTAACATTCATATATTGGCCTGCCAGAGGAAGAAAGAGAGGAAGGGGAAGCAAACATTCTAGAGGAAATAATATAAGAAAACTTCCCAGACCTGAATAACAGAAAGGACATCAAGATTCAAGAGGCCCAGAGAGTTCCAAACAGAATCAACCCAGACCTGAAGACACCAAGACACATCATAGTCACAATGAGAAGGAGTAATGATAAAGAAAGGATCCTAAAGGCTGCAAGAGAGAAACAAAAAGTCACGTACAGGGGAAAACCCATAAGATTATCTGCAGACTTCTCCACTCAAACTCTAAAAGCCAGGAGAGAATGGCAAGATATCTATTGAACCCTGAATGAAAAAGGGTTTCAACCAAGGATAATATCCTGGTAGTCTTTCATTCAAACTAGATGGAGGGATCAAAACCTTCTTAGACAGACAACAGTTAAAGGAGGCAACCTTCACCAAACCGGCCCTGAAAGAGGTTCTAAAAGACCTCTTATAAACAAGAACATCACTATAATACTGGCAATATATCAGAGCAAACAAAAAAAATTTTTTTTTTGAACAATGGCACTACAATACATTAAATCCATAATATCAATAAACGTCAATGGCTTAAACTCACCCATCAAAAGGCACAGGGTGGCGGGATGGATCAAAAAACATAATCCAACCATACGCTGCTTGCAAGAACCCCATCTGTCACAACAAGATAAACACAGACTTAAAGTGAAAGGATGGAAAACTATCATACAGGCTAACGGTCCACAAAAAAGGGCAGGAACAGCCATTCTCATCTCAGACACGATAGATTTTAAATTAAATAAAGTAATAAGAGATATTACTTTATTTAATAATAAAGGACAAGGACATTACATAATGATTAGAGGATCAATCAGCCAAGAAGACTTAACAATTATTAACTTCCATGCATGCCACGGACCACCACAGTAGATGAGCAGCAGGAGGGTCAAGGGTCCAAACATTAGCTAAGGAAATAATCAGAGGAGTCAGTTAAGAGTTTGAAAGAATTATAATCAGAAATACAGGAACAACAAATGAGACTCTGGAAGAAAATACTAACTATCTCAAGATTATTAGAGAGCTGAAGCAGAAATAGCTGAGCTAAGAACACAACTAGCTGAACAAGTTAAAACAGTATCAGAACAGGGTAACAAAATAGATGAACTCCAGAAAACATTAGACAGCAGAGAGAATAGAATCAATGAGGCTGAAGACAGAATTAGCAAGATCAAGGACAAATTAGAGACAACTAAAAAAGAAGTAAGAGATCTCAAGAGACTAAGAAATGCTGAAAACAACAACAGAGACCTATGGGATGACTTCAAAAGAAACAATATATGCATTTTTGGTTTACCAGAGGAAGAAAGAGAGGGAGAGGAAGAAAGCATTCTTCAGGCCATAATAGCTGAAGCTCTAGTCTAGACAACATCAAAGACATAAAGATTCAAGAAGCCCAGAGGGTCCCAAACAGAATTAACCCAGACTTAAAAACACCAAGACACATCATATTTAGAATGGGAAGGAATAAGAATAAAGGAAGGATCCTGAAGGCTGCAATAGAAAAACAAAGAGTCACCTACAGAGGAAAACCCATAAGATTAGCAGCAGACTTCTCCATACAAACACTACAGGCCAGAAGAGAATTGCAAGATATCTATCGAGTGCTCAATGAGAAAGGCTTTCTACCAAGAATACTATATCCTGCTAGACTCTCACTCAGACTAGATCCAGCACATCAACAAAAGCAAGACGAAAAAACACATGGTCATATCAATAGATGCAGAGAAAGCCTTTGACAAAATACAAGATCCCTTTAAGATCAAAACACTACAAAGACCCATCAAAGTTCCACCAAGCTTCTTTAAGAGAATAGAACAAACACTAAAATCATTTATCTGGAACATGAAAACACCTAGAATTGCCAAAACCATCTTAAGGAAAAGAAACAGAAATGGAGGCATCACACTCCCAGACCTTAAACTATATTATAAAGCCATCATCATCAAAACAGCATGGTACTGGAGCAAAAATAGGCACACAGACCAGTGGAACAGAATTGAAAGCACAGAAATAAATCCCCACACCTATGGACATCTAATCTTTGATAAGGGGGCCCAAAGCATTAAATGGAAAAAGGAGGCTCTCTTCAATAAATGGTGCTGGGAAAACTGGGTTGTAACATGCAAAAGAATGAATTGAACCAATTTATCTCACCAGAAACAAAAATCAACTCCAAATGGATCAAAGACCTGGATGTCAGACCAGAAACAATCAAATACTTAGAGGAAAACATTGGTAAAACACTTTCCCACCTACACCTCAAGGACATCTTTGATGAATCAAACCCAATTGCAAGGAAGACTAAAGCAGAAACAAACCAATGGGACTACATCAAATTGAAAAGCTTCTGCACAGCCAAAGAAATTATTAAACAAACAAAGAGATCCCTCACAGAATGGGAGAAGATCTTCAAATGCCATACATCAGACAAGAAACTAATCACCAAAATATATCAAGAGCTCAGCAAACTTAGCACCAAAAAAGCAAATGACCCCATCCAAAAATGGGCAGAGGATATGAACAGAACATTCACTACAGAGGAGATCCAAAAGGCTAACAAACATATGAAAAACTGCTCTAGGTCACTGATTGTTAGAGAAATGCAAATTAAGACAACACTAAGATACCACCTCACTCCTGTAAGAATGGCATACATCAAAAAGGACAGCAGCAACAAATTCTGGAGAGGTTGTGGGGACAGAGGAACCCTTTTACATTGCTGGTAGGAATGTAAATTGGTACAGCCTCTGTGGATAGCAGTCTGGAAAACTCTCAGAAGGATAGACATGGACCTTCCATATGATCCAGTAATTCCTCTCCTGGGGTTATACCCCAAGGACTCTATAACACCGAACCAAAAAGAGGTGTGTACTCCTATGTTCATAGCAACACAATTCATAATAGCTAAAACCTGGAAGCAACCCAGGTGCCCAACAACAGATGAGTGGCTGAGAAAGCTGTGGTATATATACACAATGGAATACTATGCAGCTATCAAGAACAATGAACCCACCTTCTCTGATCCATCTTGGACAGAGCTAGAAGGAATTATGTTAAGTGAGCTAAGTCAGAAAGATAAAGATGAGTATGGGATGATCCCACTCATCAACAGAAGTTGAGGAAGAAGATCTGAAAGGGAAACTAATAGCAAGACTTGACCAAATTGTAAGTAGGGCACCAAAGTAAAAACCCTGTGGTGAGGGGTAGACATGCAGATTCCTGGGACAGTGGGGGGTAGGAGTGGGTGGGAAGGATGGGTCACAGTCTTTTGGTGGTGGGAATGGTGTTTATGTACACTCCTAGTAAAATGTAGTCATATAAATCACTAGTTAATTAATATGAGAGGAGGAAAATTAATTGTATGTCTCGAAGTTTTTCAAAATACAAACTGAATCTTTTTAATATATAGGCTGTGTAATTGATATGCAGACTCTCTCAAAAGCCTAAACCAAGTAGATCAGAAGCAACCAATAACACAGCTATATACAAGATACTGGGTACTGTACAGCAAACCCTAACAAAAGGACTTTTCAAAGTTAACCCAATTACCAAATAATGTGATGATAACATTAACTATCTATTGTCTTTTTGAACCCTAAGACAGCAGGAACCTCACATCTCCACTATAGAGCCTCTACTTCCTCCAGTCCTGGAACCCTTGGGTAGGGCCCACTTTCCCATATGCCTCTCCCAATCCATATCAAATAATGTTGCATCTGCCAATCACAACCTAATCAATGCAACGATGGCCACCTCAACATGCTTCACTTCACACCGTGTTCAGAGACTTCATGTGTGGAATGACAACCCTTCAGCTTCATTACTCGGGTGAGACCTTTCCTTTCATAGTATACTCTAATTCCACCTCAGGTGATTCACTTTCTAACAAAGTCCCAAAACCTAGATATATACCAGTTTCTGTGAGAGAGAGCATATGTTCACACGTATCCGTAAACTACTGCAAAATATATACCTGAAAGCAGAAGTACACTAGAGTTTGCAGTGAGTATCCCCCTAACACTTCCTCTCCACTATTCCAAGCTTTCAGTCCATGATTGCTCAACAATTTGTTTGGCTTTGTATGTTAACTCTCTTTTCAGTCACCAGGTTCCAGATGTCATCAGGATGCCGGCCAGGCTTCCCTGGACTGAAGACCCCACAAATCTGGACTGAAGACCCCACCAATCTGTCCTGGAGCTCAGATTCCCCAGAGACCCATCCTACTAGGGAAAGAGAGAGGCAGACTGGGAGTATGGACCGACCAGTCAACGCCCATGTTCAGCAGGGAAGCAATTACAGAAGCCAGACCTTCTACCTTCTACAACCCACAATGACCCTGCGTCCATGCTCCCAGAGGGATAGAGAGTGGGAAAGCTATCAGGGGAGGGGTTGGGATATGGAGATTGGGTGGTGGGAATTGTGTGGAGTTGTACCCCTCCTACCCTATGGTTTTGTTAATTTATCCTTCCTTAAATAAATAAAAAAAAAAGAAATATGAACACCCTGAAATCATTCTATGTATGAACAGAAAGATTCACAAAAAACAAACAACAAAAAAAAGACAATAAAATATCTAGGAGTGAACCTAAACAAATAAGTGAAAAACTTGTATACTGAAAATTATGAGTCATTACTCAAGGAAACTGAAAAAGACACAAAGAAGTGGAAAGATATTCCACGTTCATGGGTTGGAAGAATTAACATCATCAAAATGAATATACTACCCAGAGCCATATACAGATTTAATGCTATCCCCATCAAGATCCCAACCACATTTCTTAGGAGAATAGAACAAATGCTACAACTGTTTATCTGGAACCAGAAAAGACCTAGAATTGCCAAAACAATCTTGAGAAGAAAGAATAGAACTGGAGGCATCAAACTCCCAGATCTCAAATTTTATTATAGGGCCATTGTCATCAGAACTACTTGGTACTGGAACATGAATACACACACTGACCAGTGGAATAGAATTCAGAGCCCAGAAGTAAGCCTCCATACCTACAGACATCTAACCTTTGACCAAGGTGCCCAGACTATTAAATGGGGAAAGCAAAGTGCATAAAGTTCAGTGCTATTAACTGCTGAATACCCAGTGCAATGATTATAAATAATGATGCTACCTAGAAATTATTGAGGGAAATATAATTAATATACTTACCCAAAGTCTGTCAGAGAAACATTTTATTTTATTTTTTATTTATTGTCTTCCAGGGGCTTGGTGTCTCAACTACAAAGCCACTGCTCCTGGAGGCCATTTTTCCCATTTTGTTGCCCTTGCTGTTGTTGTTATTTCTGTTGTTGTTGTTGGATAGGATCAAGAGAGGAGGGGAGGATAGAGGGGGAAGAGAAAGATAGACACTTGCAGTTCTGCTTCACCCCTCTGCAGGTGGGGAGCTAGGGCTCAAACTGGGGTCCTTGACCCTGTCCTTGTGCTTTGTGCCATGGGCACTTAACCTGCTGCACTACTGCCTGGCCTGAGAAACATGTTTTTATGTGGAATTAAACACCTGTTCTATCTGCATATGAATACTAAGAAAGCATATGAATAGAAGTGGTTAGAAAAAGGCTATAGACATAACCTAAAATTTACCTTAATAGGGACTTTATGATGCCTCTAAAATTCTAAGATGTAAGTCTATGTCAGCTAAAGATATATAATTATAAATGGAGATATATAGGTATAGCATACTCACAGGCATAAAGTTGCATACTTCGCCACAAGCCTGAGAATGTGCTATTTTATTTATGTTATGCCATTTATTTCAGCAACCTAGAGAAACCACCGTATTCTTAATTTTCTTATACAATAAATAAATCCCAGGATTTTCATAGACCTTACTCCCAGCATATCTTAAAACCAAGTTCTCATCATAATTCTACTGTTGTTTTACTGCTAGTAGTAATTTTAATGCTATTTTATCCTGATTATACTATCAGAATCTTTTATTTCACACCTAGCATCTATTTCTAAAGTAGCTGTGTTCTACAGAAAGCGAAGTCATTGAATTTATATATGTTCCCTTCTAAAATGGGATAGCTACTAAAACTTAATCTGTGCAGCTATTATTTGACTCTTTCTTGTTCTTTAGAAAATGTCACGTTCTGGGGGTCAGATGGTAGCACGGCAGGTTAAGCACGCATGGTGCGAAGTGCAAGGACCAGAGTAAGGATCCTAGCCCCTGGCTCCCCACCTGCAGGGAGGCCAATTCACAAGCTGTGAATTAGGTCTGCAGGTGTCTATCTTTCTCTCCCCCTCTCTGTCTTCCTCTCCTCTCTCAATTTCTCTCTGTCCTATTCAACAACAATGACAGAAAGAACAACAATGATAAACAACAAATGCAACAAAAATGAAAAAAATAGCCTCCAGGAGCAGTGGATTCACAGTGCAAGCACTGAGCCTGAGTGATAACCCTGAAGGGAAAAAAAAAAAAGGAAGAAAGAAAAATTGTCACATTCCCTAATTAATGAAGTTCTTGTAGGGATGCTAATTCACTTGATACAAAGAAAGGCTTGAGACCTCAAGTTATATAATATCTGTACCAGATATTTGAATATGAATGTGTATGGGAAGACACAATACAGCTGATGTTCATGCCGCTCTATTTAACAAGATCCAAATGTTCTGTGGTTCTTGCTTTTTGTAACAAGGTACAGTTGTGTGGAAGATAAGAAAAAGAACCTGTGGAAGTCATCTTGGATAAAGAAATTTTAGAGCTTTGCTTTGCTATCAGCAGGCAGGATACTGCTCTGTTAGAAACAAGTTTGTTTTCCTCTGTTCAAAACAATAGAAATACATAGTATGGGAGTCAGGCAGTAGCGCAGCGGGTTAAGCGCAGGTGGCATGAAGCGGAAGGACCGGGATCGTCTAAGGATCCCGGTTCGAGCCCTGGCTCCCCACCTGCAGATGGGTTGCTTCATGAGTGGTGAAGCAGGTCTGTAGGTGTCTCTTGTTCTCTCCCCTCCTCTGTCTTCCCCTCCTCTCTCCATTTCTCTCTGTACTATCCAACAACGATGACATCAACAAGAACAACAATAATAACTACAACAATAAGGGCAGCAAAAGGGAAAATAAATAATAAAAAATACATAGTATACATAGTGATCTTTTGCTTTGCTCTTTAATTGCTGATAAACTACTAGATAGAATAAATATTGTTTAGCTAGCAGGAAATAACATTATAGGTAATTTCTTTAAAATAGTGCCAGTAGATACTATAAATATCTTGAAAATTAAGTGAAACTAAAAAAAAACAAGTCTTCAAAATAGCAAATATAACTGCAAATCATCTCTTCGAAATAATGCAAGTGTAACTACAAAACGTCTTGGATATAGCATAATAATAATTGTAAAACATGTTGATTCTGATTCAAATAAATATGAGTCAAAGCTCAAGTTGGGGTGTTCAGTGCTTCCCCACCTTTCACTTCCCTTTCATTTGCTCTGTTTCTATATCAGAATCTCAAGTAATTATTCTTGTTGCCAACATGACTTTGCTCACACAGTTGCTCAATTTTTTATTTGCATCTGTGAGCTTCATTAAAGTTATATTTTATTGAATATTATATCCTTTTAATATATATTTTTTCTTTTTAAAAAATATTTATTTATTTATTCCTTTTTGTTGCCCTTGTTTTTTTATTGTTGTAGTTATTGTTATTGATGTCATCATTGTTGGATAGGACAGAGAGAAATGGAGAGAGGAGGGGAAGACAGAGATGGGGAGAGAAAGATAGACACCTGAAGACCTGCTTCACCACCTGTGAAGTGACTCCCCTGCAGGTGGGGAGCCAGGGGCTCGAACCGGGATCCTTAAGCCAGTCCTTGCGCTTTGCGCCACGTGCGCTTAACCTGCTGCGCTACCACCCGACTCCCCAATATATATTTTTTCATGAACATGGTAAAAACCACATTGGTTCCTGCTTCTTTCATTCAAAGTACTATCTTCCAACTCACAGAGAAGGTTACTGAAATTTAATAGTCAAAACCATGAAAGTTAAATTTGGAAAGGATAATAACAGAAACTACCTCAAATAAAAAGCACAGTTTTTTTTTTAATTTTTATTTACAAAAGGGAAACTGACAAAACCATAGGATAAGAGAGGTACAACTCCATACCATTCCAACCGACAGAACTTTGTATCCTATCCCCTCCCCTGATAGCTTTCCTATTCTTTATCCCTCTGGGAGTATGGACCCAGGGTCATTATGTGGTATAACAAAGTGGAAGGTCTGGCTTCTGTAATTGCTTCCCCGATGAACATGGGCCTTGACAGGCCAATCCATACTCCCAGCCTATCTCTGGGGAAGAGGGCATGTATCCATAAATTAGGGCAAAATATATGCCTGATAACAAAAGTGCACAATAGTCTTCAATGAGTCAATAAATGAAGCAAGCAAGTAGAAAGACCTAAAAAGACACAGTAAAGTTCCTAATGAAAGTTTCTACTTAGATACCCTAGACCTAGATACCCTACTCATCTACTTCCAATTATACTTCCCACAGTCACTCCAAAGCTAACCTTATCAAAGTAAGGACCACAAAAGCAGAATAAGGGCAAGAGACTAGCAATGACTTAATGATGACTCTTTAGTCACTATCAGGCCACCCCATCAGCTGGGGCCCTTAGTCACGGAGTGCTGGGATTCCCACACAGACATGATGGGCCTAAACCTCGAATAGATCCCCCTCTCCATTGTCACTGATCATCTCCATTAGGAACAATGCAATAGACCCCTTTGTGGGCCCCCATAGGACCTTGTCCTCAATGTGGATCAATAAGAGTAGAAAATGTTCCATCCTCTGAAGGAAGGCTGGATAACATATTCTATCTACCACCTGAGGAAGATGGGTCCTGAAATTGGGGCAGCTTGGAATGTTCCTACTCTTGACAAGAGAATGTGATCCCAGACCTACAGGGATGCAGAGGTTACACAGGCTCCTAAGTTGAATATGGGCCTGAGATCAAGTCGATGGGGTTTATAGTCAACAATATTTATACACCTTTCCCATATTTGGGAGCTACTCTATTCCCTGATCCAGATGTCTAGCCCTTTTTCCAGTCATGATATCATCTCCCCAGACAATAACTTAGGTCCACCTGCATATCAGATGTCAGGCTCAGGAAAAAAATAGTATAGTCATGGGCCCTTTGGAATATACCTAAGTTAGGCCTACTAGCTATCTTCAAAATGGAGACTCCAGCTCTTCATCTGCACTATTTCAGCCTTTAGGTTCATGATTAGTCGACAACTTGTTTGGCTTTATATGTTAACTTTTTTTTTTTTGCCTCCAGGGTTATTGCTAGGGATTGGTGCCTAATCAATAAAATACAGTTATAAGCAAAATGAATTTCTAATAGATAAATTATATATTGGGGCACATGCAAAATTGGCTCTGTCATGCATTTTTTCACTAGCTAAATGATAAAACTCAGAACTCACAATTAATCCTCATAAGCACTTCGGCCTTTTAATAATTCAGTCACACTTCTCAGTAGTGTTGTTTGTTCCCTTCCCATGGCTGAGCAAAATACACTTTCTGAAAAGATAGGGGCCATATTTACTCAAGAGAATCACCTCAAATTCCTGTAATTACACATCATGGTAAATATTAACTCACCCTAAGTGCTTAACCTCATTCTCAAAGCACTTTCTGAAGCAGAGCTTTCTTTTCCTTCCATGCCCACTTGAAACATGTTCTTTTGTATGTCTATTTGATGCTTTCTTGTTTTGACTTCTACTTATCTCTCTGAGGTATAAAATATACTATAACGTTGAGTATGTGGATATGAAATGACAAGACATGTGAACATGTGTATTCTAAAGGAATACAAACATGGGGAATGGAAACTTGAAGTTGTGCTTCTGTCATTAACCTGTTTTAAGATTGTATGACTCCATAGTGGACCTCAGTTTCCTTCTATGGAACATGTAGGAACTCTCAAGTGCTCCTTTGACTTAAATAAACAACTTGCTTAAATTTAAGTCTTATTACTATGTGATTTCAGGCACTTGTGATTCAAATAAATTCTGTAGAGTACAAAGAGGCAGCGCCTCAGGCAAAAAATGAACTTATTATTTCACAGAGAAAAATGCCACATGTAGGTTCTCTTAAATCCTATAATGTTCAGGTTTTTCTGTAATCAAGCATTACCTTTAAAGTAAACAAGTTCCCATTACAGCTGTATGAATAGTATATCCTAATACTGCAATGTGTCCATTTCCAATGTACCCATATTTAACTTTTTAAAAATATTTTACCTGTCCTAATATATAGAGCTCTCTTGGATTCATACATAAGAACATAGATAATCATAGTTTTATGTTTATAATCCTTCTTCAAATGTGTCAATTGAATAAATAGTTTTGCAAGGAAAGAGATATATATCCCAAAGAAGATGTAGGAGTTCCCTAAACATTTTAGATCAAGACAGGATCCTCTATCTCTGTTATCTAACCTCCATTCAACATCTGTAGTTTCTTCTCTTTCTTCTAAATTTTTTTTTCTGTCATTTTTTGGTACTATTTTCCTCCTCTGACAATAACTTCCAAATCTAGACAAGATTATTAATTGACCCCTCCTGCAGGGGAGTCGCTTCACAAGTGTTGAAGCATGTCTGCAGTGTCTGTCTTCCCCTCCTCTCTCGATTTCTCTCTGTCCTATCCAACAACGACAACAATAATAACTACAACAAGGACAACAAAAGGGAATAAATAAATAAATAAATAAATAAATAAATAAATAAATAATAGAGGCATGTAAGCTTCCATCTTCAGTTACCAGGAAGTTTAGAAACAAATTGGAGCTCATTTTTTATTAAACTATATTTATTTATTCTGATGACAGGATATCATAGCCTTGAGAATTACAGCATGTGTGATCAACCAGGTGTACCACTACCTGGCTCCAGTTTATTTCTTATAAAAATTCTTCAAGACATTTATACAAAATGAAACATAATATTATAGAATACTATCTCTAATGGAACTCAGATTGAGAAAGAACAAAATGAGGAAAAGTGTAGATGTCTTCAGCCTGCTCAAGTAACTAAATATTTGCACTCTTTCAAATAGTTTAGGTTTTTTCCCCTTCAAAATTAGTATGAGTAATAGAAAATTTGTCATAACAGTTAAATGAAATTTTCTTTGTATTTCAAAATGTGATCTATGATTACTTATTTATATATATTAATGTTTTATCTATGAAATATATATATATATATTGATTATTTTGTTAATTACAGTATGTGAAGATATAGTTTAAGAAAATGGCCCATACTCCCCAGACAATAATTAGGATCCACCTGCATATCAGATTTTAGGCTCAGGCAAAAAAAAAAAAAAAAAAACTAGTATAGCTACAGGTCCTTTGAAATATAACTAAAATATGCCTGCTAGCTATCTACAAAATGGAGGACCCCCCCAACGCTTCATCTGCACTACTCCAGCCTTTAGGTCCATGATTGTTCAATAATGTGTTTGGCTTTGTATGTTAACTCTCTTTTTAGTCACCAGGTTCCAGCTGCTGGCAGGATTCTACCAGACTTCCCTGTACAGACAACCCCACCGATATGGAGGAGCCTTGGAGCTCCACTTCCCCAGAGCCCTTCCCCATTATGGAAAGAGAGAGACAGGCTCGGAGTAAGGATCCACCTGTCAATGCCCATGTTCAGCGGGAAAGCAATTACAGAAGCCAGACCTTCCACCTTCTGCATCCCACAATGATCTTGGGTCCATACTCCCAGAGGGTTAAAGAATAGGAAAGCTGTCAGGGGAGGAGATGGGACACAGAATTCTAGTGGTGGGAACTGTGCTAAGTTGTACCCCTCTTATCCTATGGTTTTGTCAATGTTTCCTTTTTATAAATAGAAAATCAAAAAAAAAAAAAAAAGAAAAAAAGAAAATGGCCCATAGACTGGATTAAATGTGTCCTCCCTTTCATGAGATGAAATAATTAATAACAAGACAATATTCACATGTATATAAGAAAATACCAATAAGCCAGAATTATGGATGAATATAATGGACCAAGAAAAAGGAAAGAGAATACATTTAGTCAATCAACATATGTACCATTGAAGAGAAGCCTTGGGGATGAGGAGAGATAATAGTGACGTAATAGAATTTTATGCTTAAGGTTCTGATATCCTATCATCAGATTAAATAAATATAGTTTAATAAAAAATGAGCTCCAATTTGTTTCTAAACTTCCTGGTAACTGAAGATGGAAGCTTACACACCTGTGTTAGTAATTTATTTATTTATTCCCTTTTGTTGTTCCTGTTGTTTTATTGTTGTAGTTATTATTGTCATCGTTGTTGGATAGGACAGAGAGAAATCGAGATAGGAGGGGAAGACAGAGAGGAAAAGAGAAAGACAGACACCTGCAGACATGCTTCAATACTTGTGAAGCAACCCCCCTGCAGGTGGGGTCAATTAATAATCTTGTCTATATTTGGATGTTATTGTTAGGAGGAAAATAGTACTAAAAAATGACAGCAAAAAATTTTAGAAGAAAGAGAAGAAACTACAGATGTTGAATGGAGGTTAGAGAACAGAGCTAGAGGATCCTGTCTGCTTGATCTAAAATGTTTCGGGAACTCCTACATCTTCTTTGGGATATATATCTCTTTCCTTGCAAGACTATTTATTCAATTGACACATTTGAAGAAGGATTATAAACATAAAACTATGACTGGGAGTCGGGCTGTAGCGCAGCGGGTTAAGCGCAGGTGGCGCTAAGCACAAGGACCCGCATAAGGATCCTGGTTCAAGCCCTGGCTCCCCACCTGCAGGGGTGTTGCTTCACAAGCGGTGAAACAGGTCTGCAGGTGTCTATCCTTCTCTCCCTCTCTCTGTCTTCCCCTTCCCCTCTCCATTTCTCTCTGTCCTATCCAACAACAATGACAACAATAATAACTACAACAATAAAACAACAAGGGCAACAAAAGGGAATAAATAAATAAAAATAAAAATATAAAAAAAGAAAAAAAACTATGACTATCTATGTTCTTATGTATGAATTCAAGAAAGCTCTATATATTAGGGCAGGTAAAATATAAAACAAAAGTTAGGCTATACTATTTATACAGCTGTAATGGGAACTTGTTCGAGCCCCTGGTCTCCTCCTGCAGGGGGAAAGCTTTGCAAGTGATGAAAGCAGGGCTTCAGGTGTCTCTCTGGCTCTCTCCCTCTCTATCTCCCCAGACCCTCTTGATTTTGACTGTTTCTATTCAATAAATAAAGATCATTTTTAAAAAGAAAAAAGAAATACACCAATTTAAAATTACTCATCTTATCTACCCAGCCCTACCACTCCCTATGTGTGAACACACACACACCTAGTAGCATAAAGAGTAGTGTTTCATAAAAAATATCAAAATAATAATAAAGTTAAAAATAATGCTTTTAAAAATACATTTGGAAGAAACCACTGTAGGTCATCATTTGTCATTATTTATACACTGTAGGTTGGCAGTTATATTATTAACAGTTTTCCAGGGCTTGATTTGAAAAGTATAGTAAGTAGACTTAAGTCTTACTTCTGTCATGCAGTCTTCTTAAACTCATTCCAGCATTACTTAAATTCTCAAAAACATTCTTTCATTGTTAGCAGAGCAAATATGATAAAAATATCATGAGTTTGTTTTGGAAATTAAATGAAATGTAGAACAAATGCCTGAGATACAGTAATAATTGAGGAGGCAATTGTGGTTACTGCTACTATCATTATTTCCATCTGTTGCTGGCCTCTGTCTTATATAAGAGCATGCTTATGTAGGAATTGCTGCCCTCTACTGGAATTAGGAGAGCCTATTCCGCGGCATACAACACATGAAGGTCATTGGTATTTTCACAAAACCTCTCAAATTCCTGTCAGCTTTTCAACAACCACTGGTCTTCTCAACAGTTGATACACTGACCTTGAAAATGATGAGAGGTGGATAATTATCCATGCTCTTACTCATCCATACCATCATACCAGTCACTTTAATGTAGGGTGATAAAATTTGTAATTTTTATGACACTTACCGAGCAGATCTGAACTATAAAATATGCTGTGAGAAAAATGATGGCTGGAAAGGTGCTACCTGCATTATAAAATATGGTTCTAACAAGCTTAGCTCAATCCCATCGACTATACTACAGAATAATCAAAGAGATAATGGATACTTGCAACAGTTAAAAAAAAAAAAACTCCATAGAAAGATCTCTCTCATAAACTGTAGAAGAGATCATCATCTCTCTCCTCTACTCCTAAAATAGTTTAAAGCTCTCCCAAAGTATTAAATTTCATCTAGGCATATTACTTCACACTGGACAAAATGGTGTGTTCATTTAGTACATTAATTATCAATAATAACATGTTTTTCCTTATAGTAACAAAATCCATCTTTAGCTCAAATCAGTTTTTATGAAAACTGGATAGGTGGACTAAAGCAGGCTCCTAAGTCACAAAGAAATTTACACATGAATTTTCTGCTGGTATTTTCACCCTTGATATCAAAGACATTTTTATTTTAGTATTTTTTTTCACTTGTCAGCTCTCAATTAAATAATCAATAATCACCAGATTGATTTGTCTTATTTCCCTTTACAAATCACAGGAGGATTTAAACCTGCTCTATTGATTGTTCCTCATGCAAATCTTTCCTACTAACTAATTTGTTCATTCGGGACAGATCAGCAGTTATTAGTTAACAAGACACATTGGCAAAGGTGAATATTGCAGATAACTTAGGGAAAAAAGTAACTAATTAGCTAATCCAAATCCCACCCTCTGTGTGAGATTTTTGTTTGTTTGTGTATCTTACTGTATCTTCTTATAAAGATTGTGTAAATGTCTATTGTTCTGAAGTAGGATTAAAATACTGGCAGCTTCCTCTTAAAACACTCCATGACTTGCAGTTTAGTAACTGAAGCTTTTCATGATTTCAGATTCTCTTTGAAGTGGATGAAACAAATGTTTCTACTTGAGTTGATTTCTCAACTACAAAAAGTCTCTAAAGCTGAGTTATTTTTTTTCATGTGGAATAATAGAGAGGAACTCAAGATAATTCCTAAAAGTTAAAATGTACAAGAAATCTTAAAGACCAGCCTGACCAATCCTGTCTCCTAACTTCTAGCATATGTTGACTTAGAAGAATCAAGTCAGGGAGTTGTGCGGTGGCGCAGCAGGTTAAGCGCACATGGCGCAAAACACAAGGACCATCATAAGGATCCTGGTCTGAGCTCCGGCTCCTCATCTGCAGGGGAGTCACTTCACAGTTTGTGAAGCAGGTCTGCAGGTGTCTGTTTTACTCACTCCCTCTCTCTGTCTTCCCCTCCTCTCTCCATTTCTCTCTGTCCTATCCAACAACAACAACATCAATAACCACAACATTAAACAAAAAGGGAAGCAAAAAGGGAAAATAAATAAAAATAAAATAAAAAGAAGAATTGAGTCCTCCTTATGCTCTAGGGTGGAATTTTATCTGTTGCATTAAAATGCGATGGCTTAAAACAACCAGGGTAACAAAAGGGAAAAAATGGCCTCCAGGAGCAGTGGATTCGTGGTGCAGGCACCGAGCCCCATCAATAAGCCTGGAGGCAAAAAAAAAAAAGGTGATAGCTTAGCACAGTGACCTATAATTAATTCTGCATATAATCAACCCTTGGTTTCCTCCAGATTAATTCAATCAGGATCTAGTGTAAATGCTTGTTTTTTAAAGCAAGGTCAATGAACCAGAAGGTTATCAGACATGGAGACTTGGAAGTCCTATCCCAGACCCACCAAATCAGAATCCACATTTAACAAGGATCCCAGCTGAGCTATCTCAAAGTGAGGAAGTGACCATTATAGCTATTGGCCTTTCCTGGTGTTTCAGTCACAGACTTTGGAATGAGGAATTGACTGTTACAGTCCCTGAAGTTCCAGACAAAATAAGATATGACTAAGCCACAACAATATAGATCCCTTCAAATTGCTGGAATTGCATGATCCAACCACCTGCCCTCCACATGTGTGCAAGACCCTAGCCCGCCAAATGTCCTCCTTTACTGGTCCCAGGCTGACTTCCTTATCTGCTGGTCACACCAAGCTTTCTTTTAAAACAAACAAACAAGCCAGCTTTGGCTCTCAGTGATGCATGTCCTTCTGCCCCTTTCTTCCTCTCAACCCCCGGTATGTTTTCCTATTACCAATAATTTGTATTCATGTTAAATAAGGAATACATATGGGGTTGACTCAGACATCCAAGCTTCTTATGAAATTTTTGAAG
Source organism: Erinaceus europaeus (assembly GCF_950295315.1). Taxonomy (NCBI): domain Eukaryota; kingdom Metazoa; phylum Chordata; class Mammalia; order Eulipotyphla; family Erinaceidae; genus Erinaceus; species Erinaceus europaeus. Next base: position 21,890,822 of record NC_080175.1, on the reverse strand, counting down.
ATGGAGTCTGGGCAGTGGTTCTCCAAATGTGGGTATTGGACCAGTACTACCATTACCACCTGAAAAGATGTTTAAAATATAGATTATTGAGACCCAGATCTACTGAATGGCTTTCTAGCCAACCTAACCCTGCTTGCTCTGATTATATAGGCCTGGGTTGCAAATGTATGAAAAGGAAAGGGAATATCAGCCTCAAGAATACCCCCAAGCGATTGAGCCATATAAACAGCATACTTTTAACTTATTTTAGGTACTAATGTGGCTTATAGAAATTATTGTTTACCTCTTCTTCTTCTAGCGTTTGCCATTGTTTACCTCTGGAAGTCATAAAGCTTTAAATGTTTCTCAAATTTACTATGAATTAAGCATGGCAAACTTCCATAACCTGTCAGTGTGAAATAAACTGGTCTCTATCTTCTTACTGTGGAAATGTCTATGTTATAACATGTTCCTGAGATTTACTACATGTTTTTGTTTGTTTGTTTTTTGCCTCCAGGGTTATTGCTGGAGCTTGGTACTACACCATGAATCCACTGCTCCCAGAGACTTTTTTCCCCTTTTATTGCCCTTGTTTGTTGTTGTTGTTGTTGTTGCTGTCGTTGTTGGATAGAACAGGAGAAAAGTGGAAAGAGGAGGAGAAGACAGAAAAGGGGAGAGAAAGATAGACACCCCTTGTGAAGCTATCCTCTTGCAGGTGGGGAGCGGGTGGCTGGAACCAGGATCCTTGAGCAGTCCTTATGCTTTGTGCCATGTGCACTTAACACGCTGCACTACCTCCCTAGTCCATGTTTTGAGTGTTTCACTCCATGTTTTGAGTGTTTCAGTTCTGTAAACTTGCCGATGTATACACTTCTGTTTTTTAACAATTCTAAAGCATTCTTCATTTCCCAGCCTCCATTTATAATCTTTACTCATTCTTATTCTACTATACAGAAGTTTCAGTGTTTTTTTTACGTGAATATGAATGCATTTATCTTAGGATAGTGTAAAGATTACATAATTTATACTATATGCAAACTTATTAGTTTCAGTATCTGGCATATATTCTGCACTCAATAAGTCAATGCATTTTACTTTTAAAAGAATGGCATGTTCATGAAAAAAGGAAATGATTTAAGTTTCTTTCCTACCGTATGTGCTTTCAGTTTCCATAACTGAAATTCTAATAATTCTCAATTATGTATATTTTGTAGCATACATATTTACTTACTAAATATTAGTTAATTAATTAGAAAGATAGGAGGAGAGAGAGAAAGACCCAAACATCACTCTGGTACGTGTGCTGCCAGGGAATGAATTTAGGACCTCATGCTTAAGAATCCAATGCTGGATGTGAGGGTGATATGGCTGCAACATCTGTTGATCGCCAGGGTTGATTCGGCTGATCTGGCTGCCTAGGCAGGTGTCCCCTTCCTCCCTCATTGCTCCATGTGCTTCCCTCCCAGCTGCAAGCTTGGTCGAAGAGGACAGCCTTCCCCGAATAGAGACCAACTGGTCTTCTGTGGAGGGTATACGAGTAGCTGTGCTCTCCTGTTAGAATCTCCAAACAAGCTCTCAAGAATCCAATGCTTTATACCCTGTGTCACTTCCCAGACCATTTTTTTTTAATTGCCACCAGGGTTATCAGTGGGACTCAGTGCCAGTTGTCTGTACCACAAATCTACTTCTCCAAGTGTCCATTATTTTTCTTTCTTTTTTTTTTTTTCTTTGCTTTTTCTTAACTCCAGAGTTATCACTAGGGCTCAGTGCCTGCACTACAAATCCACTACTCCTGTGACCACTTTCTTTTTATAGATACAGAGAAATGACCTCAGGAAATGTCCCCCTTACAGATACCGGAACCTGAACCAGGACCCTTGGGAAAGGTGATGTGTTTGTTTTAATGTGTTTGTTTTACTTGACTCTTTAATATTTTTGTCTTCATTTCCAGTCAAATACAACAGCAGAATATTTTCTTCATGTCTCTTTTCAAAGGTTTAGCCATATTATCTACTTGTGTTGTAATTTCTCTGGATCAAAAAGTACTAATAGGGTCAGAGGAATAGTACACAGTTAGGGATACCAGCTTTACCAGGTAAGCAAGCCCAGTTAGAGTCCCAACACCACAAGGAAGTGCAATGACACCAGAGAAACCTGGTGGTATGATATCTCTTCCACTGTTCTTTCTCTGAATGAGAAAGTGGCCTGGGAACTCAACAGTGCTCAAAAGAGGAGATACACATAGCCCATAGACACATGAAGAAATGCTCCAATTATCATTAGAGAAATACAAATTAAAACTACACTGAGGTACCATCTCACACCTGAAAGAATAGCTTACATCAACAAACCAGGTAATGACAGGTGTTGGAGAGGTTGTGGAGAAAAGGGAACTCTCCTTCAGTGCTGGTGGGATTGCAAACTGGCACAGCCCTTTTGGAAGACTGTATGGAGAGTACTTAAACAAATAAAAACGGAATTACCTTGTGATCCAGCAATACTACTCTTGAGCATTTATCCAGTGGATACTCAAGTACTAAGTAGAAGGGTCATAGGCACCCCTATGTTCATAGTTGTATTATTCACAATAGCCAGAGTGAAAGCAGCCTAAAGGCCCATCATTGAATGACTGCATAAAGAAGTTATAGGATATATATTTCAAGGAATAGTACTCTGTGATAAAAAAAAATGATATTGTGTCCTTTGGGACAAAATAGATTGAACTGGAGGTGATTATACTTTGTGAAATAAGAGATGAAAGATAACTACCAGAAGGACAGAAATTTTGAATAAAGGAGGCCACTGAATAAACAGGAAGTAGCCAAGGTAAGAGTGAAGTTGATAAGAGTAATTACAAGAGGTATGGTGATGCCATTATGAGGCCAATTACACTGTCATTTCTAGAAAACCTTGTCAATATATCATACTTAAAGCTAAGACAAATTACTCTGCAGTCAAAAAAGATGATATCATGCCCTTTGGGACAAAATGGATAGAACTGGATGTATTATGTTTAGCGAAATAAGTAAAGAGAAGAAAAACAATTACCACATGATTTCATTCATATGTGGAATCTAGAGGTCTGATTTACATGAATATGAACTGGATAAGATAAAAATCACTGCAGGAAAGAATAGGTGGGAATGTTTGAAAATACTCTGCATTAAGTCTCCCAATCATTTTTTCACTCTTTTCAAAGCTTATTTTCTTAAAGTAATTAAACATTTATAACTTACTCTACAAGTACCTATCTAATTTTTCTTTTTTTAAGCATTGCTTTTTAATTTATTTAGAAAACAGAAAATGTCAACAAAACCATAGGATAAGAAGGGTGAAATTACATACATTTCCCACCACCAGGGTTCCATATCCCATCTCCTGCACTGGAAGCTTTCCTATTCTTTATCCCTCTGGGAGTATGGACCCAGAGTCATTATGGCGTGCAGAAGGTGGAAGGCCTGGCTTTTGTAATTACTTCTCCACCGAACATGGGCATTGGCAGGTTGATCCATACCCCCAGCCTGTTTCTATCTTTCCTTATCCATCTCTGGAGAGATCAGTTCCAGAGTACATTGGTGAGGTCCCATGCCTGGGGAATTCAGGTTGACATCATGATAGTATCTGTAACTTGGTGTCTAGAAAAGCATTAAGATATAAAGAAGAGCAAGTTGTTGAATAATCTGGAACCTAAAAGCATGAATATAGCAAATGAGATTTGAGGTCTCCATTTTGGAAAAAGTTAGTAGGTCTATTTTATGTATATTTCAAGGGGCCTATGACTCTACTAATTTTTGCCAGAGCCTAATAGATAGCATGCACGTGGACTAAAGGTGTTATCTGGAGAGATGGTGTCAGGGTTGGAAATAGAACTAGAAAGCTGAATCAGGAAAGAGAATAGCTCCCAAATATGGGAAAAGTGTATTAATAGCTTTAACTGTAAACCCAATCGATTTGATATGGGGCCTATATTCAGTGCAGGAGCTTGTGTAACTTCTGTAACCCTCTAGGTCTGAGTTATAATTCTGTGGTCATAGATAGGAACATTCTAGGCTGCACTCACCACCCATTGCCAGACCCATCTTCCTCAAATAGTAGAGGGTTTTGGCCCAACCTCCTTTCCTAGAATAGGACAGTCCCTTCTATTGCTGATCTACAATAAGGGCAAGGGCCTGTAGGAGCCAATAAAGGGGTCCGTTATGTTATTCCTGATGGATATGACCAGTGACAATGGAGAGAAGGATCTATTAGAGGTCTAAGCCCGTAATGGCTATGTGGGAATCCAGGAATTTCCTGACTAGGTCCCCAGAAGATGAGGTGGCCTGATAGTAAGCAAAAGAGCCATTGTGAAAAGTACACTGGTCTCTTGCCCTTATCTAGCTTTTGTAGTCCTTACTTTGTCTGATATGGTTGACCTTGGAGTGACTGAAAGAAGTGAAATAGGAAGTAGGTGAGGAGATTATCTAGGTCTAAGTAGAAACTCTTTGATTAAGTACTTTCTTGTCTTTTTTAGGTCTTTCTACTTGCTTGCTGCATTTATTGGGTCACTGCAAACTATTGTGTACTTTAAGGTATAGATTTCCCCCTAATTTATGGATACATGTGCACATGTGCTGTCTCTTAGGCCCTGGTTCAGACTTAGGTGTTGGGGCTTTGTTAGGAAGTGCACTATATGAAATGGAATTAAGGAGTCCTGTGAGCTAGGAAATCTCACCAGAGTACTGGAGCTGAAGGGTTGACATTGCAGGCCTGTCGTCTGTGGACACTGTCCGAAGTGAAACATGTAGAGGAGGTACTGGTTGCATTGATTAGACTGAGATCAACAGATGCAGTATCAATTGATATGGGTCAAGAGAAGCCTGCTGGGAGTTGGACGGTAGCACAGTGGGTTAAGTGCGTGTGGTGAATGCAAGGACCTGAGTAAGGATCCCGTTTCCAGCCCCTGCCTCCGCACCTGCAGGGGTGTCGCTTCACAGGTGGTGAAGCAGGTCTGCAGTTGTCTATCTTTCTCTCCCCCCCCCCCGTCTTCCCTTCCTCTTTCCATTTCTCTCTGTCCTATCTAACAACGATAAAATGAATAACAACAACAACTAAAACAACAATTAAAAAAACAAGGGCAACAAAAGGGAATATATATATGAAAAGCCTACTGAAAAATGAGCCACACCCTAGAGGTTCCATGACTTGGAGAAATAATGGGTTTTAAAGAGAATGGGGAGTGTTGCTGTTGTCTTAGGGTTTAAGAAGGAATTTCTAATAATGACTTTAAAAAAACCAAAACATTAAATGACCTATTATCTTAACCAGAGAGACCAGAAGTAACTAGCTGTATCACTATATTAGATAAAACTATATGAAAATAATATTAAATGACATAAATCATGGTGAGGTCTTATATGATATAGAAAATCCTAGCAATGGGATTTTCAAAGTCAACCAAATTTCTACCATTTTCTATGGTTCTAAATACACACCTCCAATTCATAGATAATTCTTTGCATATGTTTCTTATTTCACAGAGGTGTGGACTGGAATGGGATATGATTGGTCCACACTAGGAATTTGCATTCCAAAAAGAAGAAATATTGCCAATGTGAAGAAATATTTTATCCAAATCTCTGGAGATGGAGAAAAGAGAGAATTAAAATTATGATTTAAAAGACATTTACATGTTTTACTCTCTTGATTAATCTTCTCTGTATTGTATGAATGCACACAGTATGTAATATACCATCTGGAAAACCAAACTTAGTCAAATGCAGGGCTAATGCTTTATAACTCTCTTGATTCTAACATTCTTTACTCTCCAAAGTATTATAAAACAGATATACAGCCAACAAACTGTCTATTCCTTTCCAAATTTCTTACTTACATTAACTAGCTCCTATTATAAAATTTAGACTGTATATATAATTTCCCTAAACATCTAGGTTAAGATATTTTAAACAATAATTAAATGTGGTGTAAAACTATGGGATATGTTCATATTTAACATTTTACTTACTAAAATTATACTAGGTGACTAACTTGTTCAAAACTTTGCCATTTTCCATTTTCTATGCATTAGTATAACAAAAAAAGAAATAAAAGGAAAATGTGTACATTGTGAGTTCTTTGTTGTTTCACAGTAATATCACTTAAAGTAATGTTATACCTTGTAGACAATCTGAAAATAGCAATCACATGTAACAGTAGACTTGTAGGGACTATAGTTATAAGTTCTTACAAACAGTAGTTTAAATATTGTGCACAGGAAGAATCTCACATACTGTAACAAGAAAGCACCATTTGATTAAAAATATATGATAGCATTAGCTAGATTTGTGCAGTAATTTCAATCATTGCCATTAAAGAAATCACCGGGAAAGAGGTAAAATTTGAATTATAACTGGGTTGAAAAATAGTGTGAGTGGACTTGGAAAAGACTTTTCCAAATAGTGAAAAAATTGAAGTAAGAGAATATCTTATTGTTTATGAAAATATTTGCATAGATTCTGGAAAAATATGCAGATAAAGTATTTATGCCTTAAAATATCTGTCAAAATTACTAACAATTTTATATTTGGAGGTTAAGTGCATTGGGGCAGGGAGCTTTCCAAGAATTATCTTTCAAATAACATCAATCAGAATGGCAGAAATTTGTAACTTTATTTCTTCTCACTGTAAAATTTCTCTACTAATACACATTAAAATCAGGTTACATGGATAAATCTAAGAATGAATAAGTTTAAAATATATTATTACAATTTATAGTGGTCTCTAAGAATAGATTATAACCAGCGTAAGGATCCCAGTTCGAGCCCCTGGCTCCCTACGTGCAGGGAGTCACTTCACAGGCTGTGAAGCAGGTCTGCAGGTGTTAAAAACAAAAAAATAATAGATTATAACAAGGTGAGAAAATTATTATATTGAATACATTTAAAATTCTGGTAAGTTGTAACAAAGATGTCATTCAACTTCCTTTATTTCTCTGGATGAGAAATACAGTATATAGAGGGACAGCCAAATTGTTCACCTGGTACCAAGTTCCAACCCATTCCCACTATACTGAAGGAAGCTTTGGTAATATAGTGTCTCCCTCACTCCCTTTCTCCATTCTACTCTATTCCTTTGTCTCCTACTTTCTAGCTAAAAAAGTCAGTGTGGGGCAGGGAGTCCTCTAGCAATGACAATACATACATACATACATACATACATACATACATACATACATACATACATACATACATAAAAGAAGGAATGAAGGAAACAAGGAAGGGATGGGAAAAGGAGCAGAGGGACAGAGAGGGAAAAGGCAAGAAAAGGGAAGGAAGACCGGAAACAAAGATGATTATAGATTCAAGATAGTTCCAAGATCTTACTATAAAAGAAAGAAAGATAAAGAATGAGTACAACTATGACTTTCAGATTTAGAAGGCAGTTTCTTGAGAGAGCATCCAATGCAAGCATTAGTACCAATGAAGAATTTCAGGTCTGTATAAAATTTTGAATGATCTGCTGATAGAACTGCTAATAAGTATGCATTGGAGGAAAGGTTCTGATTTGGTAAATGAGTGGACAATAGAAAGTAACAATAATTGGACAATTATATAAGAAATTGGTTATATGTAAATGAGAATACTTTTTGTAAATGTCAGATTTTTAGACTGTGCCCAGAATCTGACACCAATGTGTTAACAATAATTGATATATTGTTAGTATGTGTGTCTTAATTTTTCTCATTTCAAATGTTTCCTTTTTAAATAAATCAACTAATTATATATTTTATCAGTATAAATGTGAAATATTTTCTCTTGTCCCTCTTCATTCATAACTTATTGACATAATCAATATTTATTTTCTTTAGTATTTATTTATTCCCTTTTGTTGCCCTTGCTGTTTTATTGTTGTAGTTGTTGTTGGATAGGACAAAGAGAAATGGAGAGGGGAGGGGAAGGCAGAGAGGGAGAGAGAAAGACAGACACCTGCAGACCTGCTTCACTGCTTGTGCACCATCATAAGCCAGTGCATTGCAAAGGCATATTTTGATTTTATTATTATAAAGTCAATTCACTGGTTATGGAAATTTATTCTTAAACCAGTAGCCTATCATGGGTGTTTCCCCCTTCTATTTATTTATTTAGTTATTTTTACCAGAGCACTCGCTTATGATGGTGCAGGGGATTGAACCCGGGACTTAGGAGCCTCAAGCAGGAGACTCTCTTTGCATAACTATCTACCCCACCCGTTTATCTTTATTTTTAATCACTGAATAAATTTTGCAAATGGGGAAATGGTACATTTCTGTTTTAACCTGTGACCCTTCGGTTATTCATGCATTTGAGCATCTTTTCATATAAATATTCTTATAATTATTTTTCATTTTCATTTTCTTTTTCTTTTTTTGTTGTCAACAGGGCTGCAACACTTCAGACTGATTGTTCCAGATAGAAAGAAGTAGAGACAGCGAGACAGAGGATGAAAAGAAGAGGTACCATTGCACCAAGGCCTCCCCCAATGCAGTGTGGGTTGGGCTTGACCTGGATGGTATGCATGGAGAAAAAACAGGCACCCTCACAGGTGAGCTATCTTGCAGAACTTTCATTTAATTTCTTAAGAATTTTCTGTTCAAGTGTTTTGTCTGCTTCTTCCTCTTTTTATTCTTTCTTTTATTTGAGAGGACAGAAATTGAGAGGGAATGGGGAGGTACAGAGGGAGTAAGAAAGATAGACACTTGCAGACCTGCTTCATGGGTCATGAAGCATCCCCCCTCAGGTGGGGATCATGGCTTGAACCTGGGTCCTTGAGCATAGTAATGTGTTCACTTATTCAACTGTGCTACTGATCAACCCCCTTTTCTTTTTTTATTAATTAATTAAAACTTTGTTAATCACAACTGAGGTTATCTGTTGGTAGGACTCAGTGCTGGCATAATGGATGAACTGCTCCTGGTGGCCATTATTTTTTCCTTTTATAGCCAGAGACATGTTGGGAAATTGTGCAGATGTGGTCACACCCACCATGATGTCCCCTCAGGGTATCACCCAATCCCAAGAGAACTGAAACCCTAACTTCCCTTGAAGGGAAGTGCCTTGTTCCCTCTACCCCCTCTCCCATTCCTGAGAGAGCTGAAACTATTCCCTGAGTGCCTTGTTTCCTAGCCAATCTCATCCCAACTTGCCATTTCCGGCATTTCTCCCATAAAAGCCCTACTGTTTTAGCCCTACCCTCTCTTGCCACCTTTTCACCTCAGGGACCTGACTCAGAGAAAGGTTCCTGCACATAGCAGGCCATTTTGCTAGCTCCACATGGCCCTAATCTCTGCACTCTCACCTAAATCTGAGGTGCCTGCGTAAATAAAGATTTGTGTTCCTGCTCCACTCCAGTCTCCTCTCTCCCCTGTGATGCAGCCCGACATCAACAGAGAAAAATTGAGATGGAAGAAAAAGATGGAGAGGGAGAGTAAGAAGAGAGACACTTGTAGCACTACTTCACTGCTAGTCATATTTTATCCCTGTAGGTGGGGGTAGTGCATGCTCAACTAGTTGTGCCACTTCTTGTTGGGAAATTGTGCAGATGCAGTCACATCTGCCATGTTGTCCCCTCAGGCTACTGCTAGTTCCCACGAGAGTTGGGACATTCTCAGAGTGCCTGTTTCGCCATGTTGTGCCCTCAGGGCATTGTCTATTTTCCTGCAATATTTGGAGTGCTTTGGTCACTCCTCCCCCTTCCCATTCTCACAAGAGTTATTATCCTATCCTGGAGTGCTATGGTTACTTCTCTCCCTTCTCATTCTTGCTAAAGCTGCTCCTATAAAAGCCCTTCTTCCGCACCTTGCTCTCTTGCCAGTGCTTCACTTCGGTGTTCAGACGCAGGAAAGGTTACTGCGTGAAGCGGCCATTTTCGTTACCTCCACATGGCTCAACCTGCTTCTCTAGCACCCAACTCTGAGGTGCCAGCGCAAATAAAGATTTGTGTTCCCTCTTTGCTCCGGACCTCCTCTCTCTCTTCTCTGCGGCCCGCACAACAATATCTGGTGCCCAACGTGGGGCAGAGAGAAAAAAAAAATTTGGAATTTTCCTGGACGTCTCCAGAAATTTTGGCTGCATCCAGCATTTTTATATAAAATATAAAATTACCTTATAGAGTACTCTGGGCAGATGGGTCATGCAAAAATTTTTGGTCATTCAACACACTCACAAAACACAGCTGGCCAGTCATAACATAAGACATTCAAGGGAGGGGTAGAAGAGAGGGCTCTGTGAGCCAACTTTTGTAGGTTCTGCCATGTCATATTATGGATCCTGGGATGTATCCTGCGACTAGTCCTCTTCTATTTCTTGTTCTTCAGGGATAACAGTGCCATCATGAGGGTATTGTCAGACATGGCGGGCAGGAACCCAGATAGGTTTAGAGTAATTATTTGGGAAAATGCATTCAAAACCTCTTCCCATGGTCAATAGAGGGTCAGGCCCTTTCCAAATTTTATCAAGTGGGTCTTTCCATTTGACCTTAATAGATGGGAGAGTAGATGGTGTTTGCCAGTGAAGAATAATAGGAGGTAAATCAGAGTTATTGTAAATATTAAAGAGATTTAATGCAGTTAAGGCTTTTGCTAGCTGGATATTGGGGGGTACATTCCTCCTTTATCTTTATTTAATTGAGCCTTAAGGGTTTGATAGGCCCTCTCGACAATGCCTTGTCCCTGTGGATTATAGGGAATGTCTGTGGTATGAGTAATTTTCTAGAGGGAACAAAAATCTTTAAATTGTTTGCTGGTAAATGCAAGTCCATTGTCAGTTTATAGTTGAAGAGGTAAGCCCATCAGAGCAAAACAGAAGAGCATATGAATGATGGCGTATGAGCCATTCTGTATCTGTGAGAGTAAAGGGCAGAATAATTAAATCCGGTTCTTTCCCTAAGACCTGCACAGACCTATTTCTTCTTTGACAAACCATGAATGCTAATGCATCTATCTCAGTGAGGAGTCTTGGAGCTCCGCCTACTGACATGTGAAGCCACTCAAGAACCCCATGGTTCTGCCACAATGCCCCTACTACTGTGGGGGTGGAGTTAAAGATTAGAAGGTTTACCAGAGAGGAGGGGGAGAATCGAACAAGGTGCATGTCCTGGAGGGCCTGGTTAACTCTTTCCAGTGCCAAGGAGGCCTCAGGAGTTAACCTACGTTTTGAGGAGGGCTGTTTGTTTCCTTTTAACAGGTCAATCAGTGGTTGGAGGCAGCTTGTAGGCAGATAAAGATACTGCCTAAGCCAATTTAAATTTCCAAGAAAACTTTGTAAAGAAGCAAGAGTGAGACTAGAAGGAAAAGTAACACTAGGTTTTAAGGGACGAATTTGCGTTAGAGAAATCTCTGAACCTAAAAAAGATATTGGAGGAATTAGCTGTATCTTCTCAGGAGCCACATTAAGGCTGCTTTTCTTTAATGCAGGAATGAGAAAATCACGTAGGGCACAGAAATCTGTATCTGATTTCCCCATATTAATACGTCATCCATGTAATGAAAAACATTAAGGTCCTTATGGATATATGGAAAAAGGGCAGATTTAACAGCCTCTTGACAAATTGTAGGACTACTGGCCATGCCCTTGGGCAGCATCACCCATTCAAATCTATTGGCAGGGCTGGCATTATTAATAGAAGGAACAGAGAAGGCAAAACGTTTACAATCTTGCGGATGTAGGGGGATAGAGAAAAAACAATCTTGTATATCAATAGTTATGATTGGAATTCCTGTGGGAATTGCAGAAGCAAGAGGCAAACCCCTTTGGGGGGAGCCCCAGACCTGCATGGTTTTATTAACCACACAGAGTTCTTGGAGGAGGCAAGATGCCTCTTGGCCTCTGTGTCAACATTCTTTAAGTTCAATGTTATGTTGCTAGTGCAGCTGTTTGTATATAACTAATGTAGGTAGGTTAAACAAAATTTAAACTATACAATGGTTACTATAAATTTATAAATTACATTTTATAAAATGCAATATAAATATCTGCCTATTCTCTTTGGCTCAATGGGGACATTGTCCTTTATTTCAGAAACCAGTAGACACATATGATCACCTCTGGTTGCGTAATTAGAGGACCAAGATCAGCTTCCATATGGGTCATCCATCGTTTTTGTTCAAATGGCTCACATGCTTCTCTGGCATGTGCCCTTTCATTTTCCTGATATAAAGTTTAAAATATTGGGGGGAGGATAACCTATGAGGAATATTTAGAGTTAGAGGGAAAGTTTTTAACAGTGGGAGAAAAAATCACTCACTTGAGTCTTATAAATGTAAAACAAACAAAAACAGAAGTCATGGGATATATACTCAATGGAGTACTATTCAGCAGTTAAAAGAGATTATATTGTGTCCTTCAGGACAGAAAGACAACATAGTAAGAAGGAAGTGAGTGACAGCTATGGGTTGACTTCATTCATATGTGGAAAATAGAGAACTGAAACACATGAAGTTAAAAAGGGGAATATATATATATATATACATATTCAATCTATACTTATGACCTTGGAAGAACTATGTTGCTTATTATTGGAGGGGGAAAGATCTTTGGTGGTGGGAGTGGTGTACAATTATTCCCCTATTAACTTATATCTTGTAAATCACTATTAAATGACTAATAAAAATGAATGAGAGGGCCAACCAAGTCCATACAACATGAGTAAAGTGTATCTATTTAAGGAGTCATTTTTCATAATTCACTTCCTTTAATTTTTATTAACAAGTTATACCTTTTATTCTGAATTTTGTGTAAATTTGAAATTATACAGAGACATTTATCTTTAATTCATTCACAATTTTAATATTTTCCCAGGTTCTTCTGGGTGAATACTACTTAGAAAATCCTGGCTGTAAAATGAATTTTATTTTGCCACTAGCAAAAATGGAGTGCTCTCAATGAGCTGTAAATGAGCTCAGTATTCATTATGCAAATGAATAAAATCAGACCAAATTAAATGGGTTCAACTTTGTGGCATCATTTCAGGGATCTAATTTGGGGATTTCAGGCCTACAGGCTGCTAGAGCAAGGCAATAGGATCTACATTAAGTTGTTCTTGGTAAATAATAAAACACTGCAAACAGAAATTGCACTGAAAGGTGTTGTATGCTTCACATTGGTTTTGGTCTCACCCCCCTGCCTCTGGGAGATTGTGGTATGGCCCCTGCTAGTTTCGCAGGTGCCTTTCTCCCCACCCCTGGAACCCCTACAGAGTTCCGGAGTTCTTGGCATGGCTGCCGGAGGAGAAGGATGCAGGACAGATCTGTGTGGTGATTGGTTTGGGTTAGTTTATGAATCGTTGTTCGTGAATAAAGAAATACAGCTTCACTGCCCAGCCATGTGTGCTCGAGTCTCTGTTTACTGCCTAAAAGCTAGCCCGGCCTGCTGGAGTCCTGAACTTTAACAACAAATGGCGCCCACGTGGACCTGACCTGGGCATCTCTCAGATAAGTGAAGACAATTTGGCTACCTATGCACTATGGCTTTCTCTTCTGCTTGTGAAGAGATCTCCAAAGGCGTCTGCCCTTTCTTCATGAGACTGTTTCGCTGTTTCTGGAACATTTATCTCTGGACCACTCTGTGGTTTCCGCCCAATGCTAGCCCACAAGAGCCCAATGCCAGCCCGCATGAGCCGGCTTTCTGCCGTGTGGCGCGGGGCATTGGGCGTGGGCTCCTCCCACGCTGCTCGGCCACAGAGAGCAGGGCACCAGACATGGCAAGCAAAGCTCCAGCCTCTCATGGCCGCCACCCCGGAGCACCTCGGCCCGCGCCTTCTGCTGGCCCACCCGCCCTCCTGCTATGAAGTCTGGGCAGATCCCAGACAACCCAGAGACCATGGGCTCCCTGCCGAAACTGGGCCTCCTGGCTGAGATCTCCAGCTTGGGTCTGAAGGCAGACGAGCTAGAATACATAGAGATTTGTCCAGAGATCATTACCTACAATTCCTGAAGCTGAAGTTCCTCAAGAGGCCACCACTGGACAATGCACTCCCCCAACAACTAAGACAGTATAGATCCAAATTCATGTTTAAAATGACATGTCTTCATAACAAAGGTTTCTCTCCTTTTGTATTAAAGACCATGTTAACATGTGTGTTTAAAGTTTGGTAAACATTAACTTTAAGGTTAAAAATGTAACTTTAAGGCTATATTCTTACCAGACAGAGTTAAATGAAAAAGGTTTTCATCATAGTTCTCATAAAGGTAAAATTAACTTACATTTAAAGTCTGAGTTAAAAATTAGTTAAAAATCAATATATTTTAACTAAGTTAATCTAAAAAAAAAAACCTGCGCACACCTAGGGTGTGTCTCCATCTTGAATGGGTGTAACAAAAGGTTAAAAAGACGCTGTTGATATGTAAAACTCTCAAATTCCTCCTCAATTAAAAACATTAAATTGCGCTATGGTTATGCTAATGATTCTCATGCATGAGGCTTTTTTTTTCCCATGGTTCTTAAGTTTACCTTTCTACATTCTATTGTTTAAACTTTAAACAACCTTAAAATCATACTAAAAAAGACTTCCAATTGTAATAGAGTTATCAATTGTGATAAACTTCTAACCTGCTACAAGTTTTGTTTCATAGTAAGTAAATTGCAACTGTCAAGTTCTTTACAGAAAAGCGGAATTCCAGCAGCTGACCTTCCTCATACAAGGTTCCATCCCTGGCATTCTTCCGTGGACATCTGCTTTGGACTGGCATTTCTATCGGACTCACTGGTACACCTCTTGGACACTTTGCAGCTTCCCTTTCTGCTGCTGGGTTTCTCAAAGACTGACTGCAGCCAGCTGCCTTGGGACTCTAGGCCGTTCCCCGCCCCCATGCTAAAAAATGCCGTCGAGGCAAGTAACGCCCCCCCAGAGGCAAAAATGGTCCCCCTAAGGCCTTCCCTTGGCAGCACACTGGTTCTTGTTACTCACTTACATGTTCCTCCATGTTTGTGCCAGTTTCTTTTTAAAAAAAAAAAAATGCCTGTACGATATAGGTTTCTGTTCACCCCACACCCCTGATACTATGGTCATTTAGTTAAAAAGAAAAGGGGGAATTGTTGTATGCTTCACATTGGTTTTGGTCTCACCCCCCCGCCTCTGGGAGATTATGGTATGGCCCCTGCTAGTTTTGCAGGTGCCCTTCTCCCCACCCCCGGAACCCCTACAGAGTTCCAGAGTTCTTGGTGCAGCTGCTGGAGGAGAAGGATGCAGGACAGAAATGTGTGGTGATTGGTTTGGGTTAGTTTATGAATCGTTGTACGTGAATAAAGAAATACAGCTTCACTGCCCAGCCATGTGTGCTCGAGTCTCTGTTTACTGCCGCGAAGCTAGGCCAGCCTGCTGGAGCCCTGAAGCTAGCCTGGCCTGCTGGAGCCCCGAATCTTAACGACAGAAAGGGGTATCACCTAAAGAGAAATGGAAGTCATGAATCTGAGACGAGGACATTGGGTAGCTCAATCATAGATTACACTGTGCCTGAGGGTTACTTCAACATTCTATCCAACGTTATTAAGTGATTTATTAAGTCCTATTTTATTATCCTTTTTTTCTTTTAAAGTAGAAGATACATATGCTGATATTTAAAAAAAATATTATTTATTTTCCCTTTTGTTGCCCTTGTTTTATTGTTGTTTTAGTTATTATTGTTGCTGTTGATGTCATCATTGTTGGATAGGACAGAGAGAAATGGAAATAGGAGGGGAAGACAGAGAGGGAGAGAAAGATAGATACCTGCAGACCTGCTTCATGCCTGTGAAGCGACTCCCCTGCAGGTGGAGAGCTGGGGGCTCAGACCAGGATCTTTACTTTGGTCCTTGGCTTCACACCACATGCACTTAACCCACTGCACTACTGCCCAACCCCCCCTTTTTTTTGAGAAATATTTCAAACAAGAACACTAATGTTCATAGCAGAAAACTAAATCTGATGTCTATGATTATTTTGGGCTCTACTGCCAAAATATAGTTTATTTTTGAGTAAATAATCTTATGAACTCTTGATTTTGTTATTTATAATACTAATTATAAGAAGTGAAATAAATAAATTATATTCAATATACAAATATAACCTTTTGTATTATCATGGAGAGGGAGTTAAAAACAATCTATCTCAGGTCTTCTTCTTTTTTCTTCTTCTTCTTCTTCTTTTTCTTCTTCTTCTTCTTCTTCTTCTTCTTCTTCTTCTTCTTCTTCTTCTTCTTCTTCTTCTTCTTCTTCTTCTTCTTCTTCCTTTTTCTGCCTCTGGGGTTATAGCTGGGGTTCTGTGCCTGCACTACGAATCTGCTCCTAGAGACCATTTTTTCCCATTTTTTTGCCCCATGTTATTATTATTGCTGTTGTTGTTGGATAGGACAGAGAGAAATTGAGAGATGGGATGAAGAAAGAGAGGAGAAGATATGCTTTGCACCATGTGTGCTTAAACAGTTGTGCTATCAGCTGGCCCTGTCTATCTGAGGACTTTATTTTCAGAAGGGTGAAACTGATGTTAGATGCTATAAATTATTTCATGAAATTTAGTTAATGAAAATGTTCCCAGTATTCTAGGATTAAATAGCCCCCCTGTTTTTTTTTTTACTATGCTACTCGGAAGTCTGAGTGCATCTATTTAAATATTCACACACACATGATTTCACAATATTTTCTAGAAAATATGTATTTATTTTTATTGAGACCAGAGTTACTCAGGCACATGAATCCACTGCTCCTGACAACTTTTTCTTTTCTTTTCTTTTTTTTTCTTTTCTTTTCTTTCTTTCTTTTTTTTTTTTTTTAATTTGATAGGACTGAAAGAAATTGAAGGTATGGAAGAGAGAGAGACAGAGAAGCCTGCAACGCAGCTTCACCACTTGGGAAGTTTCCCCACTACAGTTGGGAAATGGATTTGAACCAGGATCACTGAATATGGTTTTGTGTGTGTATCACTATTTAACCCTTCTAGACAACCTTTAAATATTTAAAAAGGTAGCTCAGCAGGTTAAGCGCAGGTGGCGGAAAGCGCAAGGACAGGCTGAAGATCCCAGTTCGAGCCTCCAGCTCCCCACCTGCAGGGGAGTTGCTTCACAGGCAGTGAAGCAATTCTGCATGTGTCTTTCTCTCCCCCTCACTGTCTTCCCCTCCTCTCTCCATTTCTCTCTGTCCTATCCAACAATGACGACATCAATAACAACAATAACAATAATGACAACAACTATGAAAAACAACAAGGGCAACAAAAGGGAAAATAAATAAATATAAAAAGTATTTTAAAAGATCTGCAGCTATATTGGAAAATACATCTAGAACTCTGTCAAAGAGTAAAATAGATTAACCAAGGAATAAAATCCTCTAGTCTATGAACATCATTTGAAGAATTTATGTATTCTCTTTTCGTATTTAGCTATATTATATTAATCCATTGAGAGAAACATCAACTGCCACCTGAAGAAATATATAGAGCTAAATTTTGTCAATAAAGCCCTCAATATGACTTAATAAAATTGAAAATACAGTGAAAACTTATTTACCATCTTCACAAAAAAAAGCTGATCATAGTTACTGACTGATTTATTCATTTAATAAAAAAGTTAACAAAAATTCTAATAATAAAATTAGACTTTATATTATGATTTATAAAACCTTTTATATATACAGTATTGATTTCAACCAATCAACTCATTAGAGGTAGATATTATTAGTGTTAGATTTAAAACTTATTTTGATCAAAATTATACCTCTGTTTTTGTAGTTTGTCAAAAAAAACAAGGATCCCTTTATAATTGACTGAAAACATTGAAATAAGCTCAACTCTTTAGAGAGAGATGTAATTACTTTCATGAGATTATCTAAACATTCAGCTATCCTGTTTGTGCAGGATTATATGTAAAAGAGGCTTTTTTTTTCTCTAATAACCTGCTAAACTCAAGAAAATTCTTTCAAACAGGAGAGGAAATATCATCATTTTTGTTGAAAGCAGTTTTAAAAGTATTATTATGAAAATTATTGCAATTTAAGCTAATTAAAGGCATATTTTAATAGAAATGGCAAATGCATTAAGGTGAGCATTTCATCTGGGTGCTCAGAACCTTTTATATGCAGCTCACGCTTTCCATCACTAGATTCATGTGTCTAATTCATTCAAATCCAGATTGAAATTTTCCCCTTTTGCTACTAGGTATTAAGACCCTGAGATAAAATCAAACAAAATCAACTGCTAGCTTAAGCCACTTGCTTAAGCCAGACTTCTGAAGAAGTCTACATCTATCAGGCAAAACTTGGTCTCACTTCCCCAGATACAGCTTCAGGCTTTATTCTAGTGCCTGGCCATTTTCACTATGTTTTGCCTGATAACAGCATCTTTGGCATGGTCAGGCAGATTTGCACTTATATAGTTATATCATTTTAATAGGATAATTCCCTTAGTCCTAATGACTTTACTAAAGTATCTTTTACAAGGATCTCAGGTAATTTGTTTTGAATATTAAGTCAGAGAAAATGAAGCTACTAAAAATCAGTGAAGGTTTTGGACACAAAGCAGAACAGAGTACTTGCCAGGGACTAACATAAAAAAGAAAGAGAGAAATGGTAGATAGAGAATGAAATTCTTCATGAGTAAAAAAGACAAAATCCATTCTAGAGTAAGTCAAAAGGCAGGTCTTATATTTAAATGACATCTTCAAATTTTAATCTGAGAAGATATATTTCACTTCAGGAATTAATTTTCACTTTATAGGAAAAGGAATAGGCTTAAAGAAGAGCCTAAATTGAATGCCTGTTTATTTAGTGTGCTATCAAACTACATTTAATTTTTTGTACAGCATCTGTAATCTGACTTCTAAATGCATCTCCCAAACTTATTCTATTCTATATGTTCAAAACAGCTTAGTTAAGCAAAATTATAGGTGTTGGGCAGTGACATTCCTGGTTGAGTACACACATCACTATGCATAAGAATGTAGGTTCAAGCCCCCAGTCTCCACATTCAAGGAGGAAACTTCCTGTGTGGTGAAACTGCAAGTCTTGCTCTTTCTCTCTCCCTATCTCTTCCTCCCCTCTCAATTTCTCTCTGCCCTACAAAATAAAATAAATAAACCTTTAAGAATATTTTATAAAAATAACAATAAATTTATAAAAGAATAGTTATTTCCTTTTTATTGGACAGTTGAAGATTCACAACTCTATAAAAATAAATCATTCATAGCAAATGCTAAATCCTCTTTTATAAGAAAAAAAAAGCAAAAATTAAGCTGATGAAAACTAGTGCATGGAGGGAAGTCAGGCAGGGTTTGATATTTTCTGTTGTTTGTCTGTTCTACTGGATGACTGCTCACCTCTAACTTATGGTGCTGGACATTGAATTTGAGATCTCAGAGACCAAGGCAAGAAATCTATTTTTGCAGGAACAATATGCTATTTCCTTGACCAGAGTAGGGATTTTTTTTTCCCCCGCCAATGTTATGACGGACTCAGTGCCTGCACAGTAACTCCATAGCTCCCAGTGGTAATTTCTTTATTTCTTTTTCTTATATATAAAAATAGCAGTAGAGAGAAAGAAAGACACACAAGAACTACTCCACCATTTGTGAAGCTTCCCCAGCTGCAAGTGAGAAATAGTGGCTTGAACCTGGATCTTCTTGCATGGTAACATGGGTGCTCTAGCAGGTCCCCCACTGCCAGCACTCAGAGCCAGGGAACTTTAAGGCTGTCCTGTTGTAACTCAAACCTGTGGTCTGAAGATCAACTTTTCTTTTTCTACTCTTTCCTCATGGTGTTCCTAACTTCCTGTGGTGATAGACACAGGCAAATATTCCTTTTTGAATCCTCCTTCATGAGGACCAACATCACTTTACCTTATTGAGTTGACTTGGTTGTTCACATTTACTAAGATGTTAATTTTATTTCTTTACCATAAAGAAATAATAATAAGCTCCTTATCTGCACTTCTGAAAAAGCTTTTGCTTAAAAATCAGCTTGCTATATGTGAAGTGTATGTATTTTTGAACTTGAGAGTTAATCAACGCCCAATTATCATCTCAGGTATTACTCAAGAACTTTGTTTTTCTTGTGTTCTATCCACCAGATGTAACATAAAGGACAGATTTATATAGGGGGATCAAGTATGTCATTACTTTATATTTACCAAGATAATCAAATCAATTATATATTATCAGACTCAGAGGATGTGACAAAATGGGTAGATGCCAGATATAAGAAAATAAACCAATACATCATTTTTTTACATCAGGCCACTGGTCAAAAGGAAACTCAAGGTCATCTCTGTGATATCCTCAGTCACTCAGTCCCTTGATACCTGAAAATTCCAGTTTTCAGTGTCTGCCACATACTCTGACCTCCCTTACTTTTGTCTAGAATTTACTAATTGCAAGAGCTTACTTGGCAGGGTGACACAGGCAAATATCCATGGAATCTCGATGCTGTTAGTGTTCTTTCAAACCCAAGGATTTCACAATTATGCATTCACTGTATTTAATAGCACAGAAGGAAAAAATGACAGTGAACCCCATAGGTTAAGCCATATTCTGCCCATAACCTATGCATATACCCATAACCCACTAGTTTTGCAACTCTGTATTATGTCTATTTGAGATGGAATAGTGAGACAGTCAAAGAGTTAAATGACATTTCCAGCAACTGGAAAAAAAAAAAAATAAAAGACTTTTTTTTTTTTTTCTTGATATCTGTGTCCAGCTGCTTAGCTGCTTAGGGAGTAAAAAAAAAAAAAAAAAAAAAAAAAAAAACAAGACAAGGTTGCTTCCGTAGGACTGAAAACTAAAGACATTCTTACCTCCTACTTGTGTCTTCCTCGAGACTAGGTGGTAAGTGCTTAGACAGTGACATCAGAAACTGAAACTTGGGAGTCGGGCCGTAGTGCAGTGGGTTAAGCACAGGTGGCAGATAAGGACCCTGGTTCAAGCCCTGGCTCCCCACCTGCATGGGAGTCGCTTCACAAACGGTGAAGCAGGTCTGCAGGTGTCTATCTTCCTCTCCCCCTCTCTGTCTTCCCCTCCTCTCTCCATTTCTCTCTGTCCTATCAAACAACAAAGACAACAATAATAACTACAACAATAAAACAATAAGGACAACAAAAGGGAATAAATAAATAAAATAAATATAAAAAAACTGAAACTTATCATTTTGTGTTTTTTTTTTCCTCTTCAGGTTACCTAGCACTCCTAAAGTCTACAAATAGATGAGGGTAATATACCATGAGCCTTCTCTCCCCTAGCAGGGCTAACTCACTTTGCCTGTTCTACTGTTCTGTGTATTCTCCAAAAACTACTTATTTTACCTACACTCAATCTAGTCTCTAAATATCCTTATTATGATTTGTTGGCTGGGAAGGTCCATACCAGAAAATCAGAGTCTTTGAGTTCTGAGAAACTTGAAATTGAGGACTATAAGGAGGTAATTCAAGACCTGCATCTCTCACTACAGGACTGGAATTTTCAGGGAAATCCTGTTTTTTCCTGTTATTCTCATCCTCTTTGGCTGGAGACCAGGACACTTACACTCTTTCCTCCAAGATCCAAGCTAATCTACTCCTGACTTTATTTGCTTTCTCCATTTACATCTCTTCCAGGCATCATTGGTTTCCCACTCTTATATTTCTTTGTTAGAATCCCTGAAAATAATTATGTTTCAACTAACTGCCTTTCAAACAGAACTCCCTGTTAATGTTTTTCCCCAAGTCATCTTCCTCTCTTTCTAAAGTTAGCCTAAATTCCAAAACACTGAACAGATTGGGCCAATTTGAAAACATTCTTTCCTCTGCTATTTGTGTTTGGTTGGCAGTTTTAGAGACTTACCGGTTGGTGTTGAATTGTGCAGAGGAGCTCCTGCCTACCCAGAAGCTTGCAAGCACCCGGGGAGGGGAGGCACACAATGGAAGGTGACTCTGAACAATCCTTAAACACTTAACACAAGTTTGCCTCCTGCCCTGGGGCACCTTCCTCTGTTATTTTTACTGTGCTAATTAGCACTTTTTGCTTGAACATTAAATCTTTATCTCCCAGATAAAAATCTCTAAGAAGGCAAGAGTCAGTGAAATCATACATTCTTTGGCAAGATATTCCACTGGCATAAGAATTCCAAAGCAGCAGCCAGGAGAATGGCTCAGATGATGGAGCTTCAGACTTACATTGCTAAGGATCCCAGTTCAATCCCTAGTATAATACATACTGAAGTGATGGCTTGCTCTTCTCTCTCTTCTTTTGTCTCATGTGTAATACATAAGCTACAGTTTTCTGTTTTGTTTTTTCAGAGTAAAAATATTTTTTTTATTAAAGCTACAGTTTTTTTTTTTTTAATTTTTTATTTAAGAAAGGATTAGTGAACAAAAGCATAAGGTAGGAGGGGTACAACTCCACACAATTCCCAACACCATAACCCACCCCCTCCCCTGATAGCTTTCCCATTCTCTATCCCTCTGGGAGCATGGACCCAGGGTCGTTGAGGGATGCAGAAGGTAGAAGGTCTGGCTTCTGTAATTGCTTCCCCGCTGAACATGGGCGTTGACTGGTCGGTCCATACCCCCAGTCTGCCTTTCTCTTTCCCTAGTAGGGTGTGACTCTGGGGAAGCTGAGCTCCAGGACACATTGGTGGGGTCTTCAATCCAGGGAAGCCTAGCCAGCATCCTGGTGGCATCTGGAACCTGGTGATTGAAAACAGAGTTAACATATGAAGCCAAACAATTTGTTGAGCAATCATGGATCCCAAGCTTGGAATAGTGGAGAGGAAGTGTTAGGGAGGTACTCACTGCAAACTCTAGTGTAGTCCTGCTTTCAGGTATATATTTTGCAGTAGTTTATGGATACGTGTGCACATAAGCTCTCTCTCACAGAAACTGGTGTATATCTAGGTTATGGGACTTTGTTAGAAAGTGAACTACCTGAGATGAAATTAGAGTGTACTATTAAAGGAAAGGTCTCACCCGAGTAATGAAGCTGAAGGGTTGTCATTCCACACGTGAAGTCTCTGGATACATTCTGAGGTGAAGCATGTTGAGGTAGCAATCGTTGCTTTGGTTAGGTTGTGATCGGCAGATGCAATGTTATTTGGTTTGGATTGGGAGATGCATACGGGAAAGTGGGCCCTATCCAAGGGTTCCAGGACTGGGGGAAGTAGGGGCTCTATAGTGAAGATGTGAGGTTCCTGCTGTCTTAGGGTTCAAAAAGACACTCAATAGTTAATATTATCATCACATTATTTGTTAATTGGGTTAACTTTGAAAAGTCCCTTTGTTATGGTTTGCTGGACAGTACCCAGTATCTTGTATATAGCTGTGCTATTGGAAGCTTCTAATCTACTTGGTCTAGGCTTTTGAGAGAGTCCGCATATCAAATACATAGCCTATATATTAAAAAGATTCAGTTTGTCTTTTGAGAAACTTTGAGACATACAATTGATTTCCCCCTCTCATATTAATTAGCTACTGATTTATATGTCTACATTTTGCTAGGAGTGTACATAAACACCATTCCCACCACCAAAGGACTGTGACCCATCCCTCCCGCCCACTCCCACCCCCCACTGGCCCAGGAAGCTACATGCCTACCCCTCACCACTGGGTTTTTACTTTGGTGCCCTACTTACAATTTGATCAGGTCCTGCTTTTAGTTTCCCTTTCAGATCTTCTTAGTCAGCTTCTGTTGATGAGTGGGATCATCCCATACTCATCTTTATCTTTCTGACTTAGTTCACTTAACATAATTCCTTCTAGCTCTGTCCAAGATGGGTCAGAGAAAGTGGGTTCATTGTTCTTGATAGCTGCATAGTATTCCATTGTGTATATATACCACAGCTTTCTCAGCCACTCATCTGTTGTTGGGCACCTGGGTTGCTTCCAGGTTTTAGCTATTATGAATTGTGCTGCTATGAACATAGGAGTACACACCTCTTTTTGGTTGGGTGTTATGGAGTCCTTGGGGTATAACCCCAGGAGAGGAATTATTGGGTCATATGGAAGGTCCATGTCTAGCCTTCTGAGAGTTTTCCAGACTGCTCTCCACAGAGGCTGTACCAATTTACATTCCCACCAGCAATGTAAAAGGGTTCCTCTGTCCCCACATCCTCTCCAGCATTTGTTGCTGCTGTCCTTTTTGATGTATGCCATTCTTACAGGAGTGAGGTGGTATCTTAGTGTTGTCTTGATTTGCATTTCTCTGATAATCAGTGACCTAGAGCAGTTTTTCATATGATTGTTAGCCTTTTGGATCTCCTCTGTGGTGAATGTTTTGTTCATTTCCTCTGCCCATTTTTGGATGGGGTCATTTGCTTTTTTGCGGCTAAGTTTGCTGAGCTCTTTATATATTTTGGTGATTAGTTTCTTGTCTGATGTCTGGCATGTGAAGATCTTCTCCCATTCTGTGAGGGGTCTCTCTGTTTGTTTAATAGTTTCTTTGGATGTGCAGAAGCTTTTCAATTTGATGTAGTCCCATTGGTTTGTTTCTGCTTTGGTCTTCCTTGCAATTGGGTTTGATTCATCAAAGATGTCCTTGAGGTGTATGTGGGAAAGTGTTTTACCAATGTTTTCCTCTAAGTATTTGATTGTTTCTGGTCTGACATCTAGGTCTTTGATCCATTTGGAGTTGATTTTTGTTTCTGGTGAGATAAAGTGGTTCAATTTCATTCTTCTGCATGTTTCAACCCAGTTTTTTTATTACTTCCCTAACACCATTAGAGTCCTCAGTACCTGCCTCCGTCTCCTTTTCCTCTCTCTCTCTCTCTCTCCTACCTCTATATTTATCTCTGTCTCTATCGAAAACAAAAGAAGAAAGGAAACAGTAAATGACTATCTTGAGAGATGGAGTACTCATGCAAGTACAGACCAATATCTCTGATGAACATAGATGCCAAAATATTAAACAAGATCTTGGCCAACCGGATACAGCAACACATCAAAAAGATTGTTCATCATGACCAAGTGGGATTCATCCCAGGAATGCAAGGCTGGTTCAACATCCGTAAATCAATCAATGTCATTCATCACATCAATAAAAGCAAAGCCAAAAACCATATGATTATCTCAATAGATGCAGAGAAAGCCTTTGACAAAATCCAACACCCATTCATGCTCAAAACTCTACAAAAAATGGGAATAGATGGGAAATTCCTCAAGATAGTGGAGTCTATATATAGCAAACCTACAGCCAACATCATACTCAATGGACAGAAGCTGAAAGCATTCCCCCTCAGATAGGGGACTAGACAGGGCTGTCCACTGTCACCGTTACTCTTCAACATAGTATTGGATGTTCTTGCCATAGCAATCAGGCAAGAGAAAGAAATCAAAGGGATACAGATTGGAAGGGAAGAAGTCAAGCTCTCACTATTTGCAGATGATATGATAGTATACATAGAAAGACCTAAAGAATCCAGTAGAAAATTACTGGAAGTTGTTAGGCAATATAGCAAGGTATCAGGCTACAAAATCAATGTACAAAAATCAGTGGCATTTCTTTATGCAAACACTAAATCTGAAGAAGAAGACATCCAGAAATCACTCCCATTTACTGTTTCAGCAAAATCAATCAAATACCTAGGAATAAAGTTGACCAAAGAAGTG
Organism: Erinaceus europaeus; assembly: GCF_950295315.1. Lineage (NCBI taxonomy): Eukaryota > Metazoa > Chordata > Mammalia > Eulipotyphla > Erinaceidae > Erinaceus > Erinaceus europaeus. The sequence goes on along the minus strand of NC_080175.1, from coordinate 21,865,298 downwards.
AAAGACTTGTATACTGAAAACTATGAGTCGCTACTCAAGGAGATAGAAACTGATACCAAGAAATGGAAAGATATCCCATGCTCATGGATTGGAAGAATAAATATCATCAAAATGAATATTCTCCCCGGAGCCATATACAAATTTAATGCAATACCCATCAAAGTTCCACCAGGCTTCTTTAAGAGAATAGAACAAACGCTACAATCATTTATCTGGAACCTGAAAACACCTAGAATTGCCAAAACCATCTTAAGGAAAAGAAACAGAAATGGAGGCATCACACTCCCAGACCTTAAACTATATTATAAAGTCATCATCATCAAAACAGCATGGTACTGGAACAAAAATAGGCATACAGACCAGTGGAACAGAATTGAAAGCCCAGAAGTAAATCCCAACACCTATGGGCATCTAATCTTTGATAAGGGGGCCCAAAGGATTAAATGGAAAAAGGAGGCTCTCTTCAATAAATGGTGCTGGAAAAACTGGGTTGAAACATGCAGAAGAATGAAAGCTACAGTTTTTAAAATGAATTCCAAAGCAAAAAAAAATGTCATATCTTAAAATTTAGCAGGCATTTTTATGGTTTCAAGAGAAACATTTCCCTTGTATCCTCGGCCATAACTGGACAATTTACATGGTATAAAGTAAAATAAACAAACAATCTTCTTTTCACTCCTTGGCTCCCAGACTTGTATGCTAAATATTCTGGATGCTGTTAGTTCAGTAAACAGGCTGAATTCTTATGTTCATTGCTATAATCACAAGGATGTTCTTAAACTGTCTTCTTAGAACTATTAGTAATATACTCTACTGTGATGTCAGGATTATGGAGTTTATGGTAAGATTATTTATCTATTATAATACAATTACTATCATAGTTCCTTTGCTTCGGTGTGGGCCCCTTATTTTGAAATAATCTTGTCCAGACTCCTATGATAGTGGACAGGTTCTTTGTTAAGTGGTAAAGGATAATGCATTGTTGGTTGAAAAAAAAACATATATGAAGTAGGTGTCAATTTTTCCCTCTCTAGATGAAAATAATTCACTTTAATTAACCTGCCACCATGAGTGAATAGCTGGTCTGCAGTAGTAATTATGCCATATGGAGATCATCTTCACAGTGAACCTGCTTTCAGTGCAATCTGTGTTGTGGCTTAAGATGAAATATTTTGAACATGAACCATAGATGCAATCATGTTATAGTGGAATTTGACATAGTAGTAGTTTCCTCAAACTATCATGATATCATTTCAAAAATTTTAGTAAACAACAAAATCCACGTTTTAAAAATTATTGCTTCCCTAACACCATTAGAGTCCTCAGTACCTGCCTCTGTCTCCTTTTCCTCTCTCTCTCTCTCTCTCTCTCTCTCTCTCTCTCTCCTACCTCTATATTTATCTCTGTCTCTATCGAAAACAAAAGAAGAAAGGAAACAGTAAATGACTATCTTGAGAGATGGATTACTCATGCAAGTACAGAGCCCCAAGAATAACCCTGGTGGCCAAAAGGAACTAGAAAAAAAGAAAGAAAGAAAGAAAGAAAGAAAGAAAGAAAGAAAGAAAGAAAGAGAGGGGAAAAAGCAACTATCACAATAAATTCAGTCTTACAAGGTTTTTGAAATCCCAGGTCACATAAAAGTTATCTTTATGCTACACTGCAATCTGTTAAGTGTTTATTGGACTTTCAAAAATGGGAATACCTTAAAGATAAAAGACCAAAATGTGTACATGCTATTAGATAAAACACCAGTAGAGTAACTCTGTGTAGGGTTGACAAAATACTTCATTTTGTGAGAAACAAAATGCAGACTCTGTGAAATATAGTTGAAACTAAATGTAATGAAATTAACTATGCCTTAATGTATGCTTGTAATATCCCCTGGCTTTGAGTGAAAATGGGACCTGAACTTGCTTCTAACTAATGAAATGTGACAAAGTGTGGGGTGACTATGTAGTTGTCAGGTACCTGTCTTACTGGTGTCTCTAAATTTTCCTTGGTGGAGATGAGAAAGTAAGCTTTCATAATGTAAACTACTATGTGTGAGCTTATAAAAGTGTGAGCTGCAATTGGCCTCTGGGCTCTAAAGTCAGCCAACAAAACCAGGGACCAAGTTCATTTCACTGCAAGGAAAGGAGTTCTACCAACAAATTGACAGAACTGGAGGCAGGTTTTACTCTGTTTGATCCTCTAGATGAGAATATAATTTGAGTCCATCTTGATTAAAGTCTTGTGAAATACTAAGCAGAGATTCTAGCTGAGTTATGTCAAAACTCCTGACTGACAGAACTGAGATAATTCATAAGTGTTGTTATTTTTTTGTTTGTAACATGCTAGACAATACTTAAAAATTAGCACACATAAGTGTAGATTCCCTGTTGAAAAATGTGAATACTCACAGTATCTCTCCCTTTGATTTTTCTATGAGGAAACCACAGCATTTCAATAATTCTTTATCTAGATTTGACAAGATAATACATGCACTCTAGTATATGGAAATAAATTCCACGATGTTTATAGCATGCCTACATCTTGTAAATAAAGTGATTGTCCATTTTAACCTAACAGATTATTATGTTAAACTATTAATATTACTGTATGATTGCCAGTTTCAGATTTAATTTTTTTTCCTTTTCTTTTTGCCTCCAGGGTTTTCACTGGGGCTCAGTGCCTGCACTATTAATCCACTGCTCTTGGAGGCCATTTTTCCCATTTTGTAGCCCTTGTTGTTGTCACTATAGCTGTTGTTGTTGTTGGATAGGACAGAGAGAATCAAGAAAAGAGGGGAAGACAGAGAGGAGGAAAGAAAGACAGACACCTGGAGACCTGCTTCACTGCTCCTGAAGCGACCTCCCCTGCAGGTGGGGAGCTGGGGGCTGAACAGGGCTGATTATGCAGCCCTTTAGCCCTGTGCCATGTGCACTTAACCCACTGCGCTACCGCCCAGCCCCCTACCAGTTTCAGATTTCTTTCCAGTTTTATGAATTGTGGCAAACATCTACAATGAAATTGTGTCAATTTTTACACTGTTGTATGTAATAATAACAATTTTAAAATGGAAATACCTTGAATAAAGTATTTCTATGTGAAAAGAGCCACTTAAGAGGGTTATGCTAGTAACTTGGGTCTGAACTCCAAGTTAGGTATTTTTAAGTCATTCCTTCTGGTGAATTCTGGGTGCTACCCCTTCAAAGAGATTTAATGTCACAATGAAGTATGTAAAGATTTTTGTTCATAGGAACCTGATTTTTTTTATTCAGATGATCCTGAGCCAGGGTGAGGCACAAAACAAAACAAACAGCACAAAAATATGTTCTTCCTGGCAAGTAGATCAGTAACTAATTTGAAAAGAAATTACCGAGGTTGGTTAGATGGTTTGTAAATGACAGTGGTGAGGAGGTATGCAAAAGAAGTAAAATGCCCAGTTTTATTTTTTTAAATTTGTATTTATTTATTCCTTTTTGTTGCCTTTGTTGTTTAGTTGTTGTAGTTATTATTATTATTGTTGTTGTTGTTGTTATATAGGACAGAGAGAAATGGAGAGAGGAGGGGAAGACAGAGAGGGGGAGAGAAAGATAGACACCTGCAGACCTGCTTCACCACTTGTGAAGTGACTCACCTGCAGGTGGGGAGCTGGGCCTCAAGCTGGGATTCTCACACTGGTCCTTGTGCTTTGAGCCACCTGCTGCACTACCTCCTGACTCCCAAATGCCCAGTTTTCTACTCACTCAATTGACTCCAGTGGTGTGTGTCACTCTTGATTTGTTAGATATGAAAGTCTTCCAAGAGATATGCCTGAAACCTTTATCACTTTTGCAAACTGAACACAATGAAAATAACAGCTGACTTTGGGCTAGGATATTTCACATATCAGAAGATGAAATTACACAATTGTAGCCTTTGTGTACTTACTCTAAGAAATGGTGTTGGAGTCCCATTGATGTGGGTTTCAAGTTCAGTTGTGTCTTTTATTCACTGTGAGAAGCTGAGTAAACCATGTAATTTCTTGAAACACCCAATATATCTGTTTTGTGGTAGCAATTCTCAAACTGTGGTTTTTGTCACAAAAGTTGAAAGGAAAGCTATATACTGGTTAAGATCATGATTGACACAAGTCAATCATGTTTGATTGGAAGTTACAAGAGGGTGAATATTATGTTAACTAGTAACTGCCTTAGCCCACTAAATTTAAATTTATTGTGTCTAACATGGACATACTGATTATATCACAGTTTTTATGAAGATTAAATAACAATGTACAAAAACAATCTAGGGATTTGTATACTGTAAATATTTTAAAATGCTATCTAGCAAACTAAATAACATAATACATATATTCCTTCCACATGATACCTTATTTGTTTTTCTACATGGTTTTATCAACCTTTCCTGGGTCTCACAATATTACCCTTTCCTTCAGAAATAATTTTTACATAAATTTCAAGGATACTATAAGAAAGTAAGTAGACAAAAGTGTTCAAGCAAGCATTCTCTAAAAATTACTTGTTATAAGATCTAAAAAGAAGTTATGTTAAATTTTTCAGTCTGTTTTCTGTTTGGAGGAATTGAGTGTAGTACACAAATTTCTTTGGTTTTGTCTAAACATTATAAATATATGTATTCTAAGCCACAATATGTACATAATTCTCTTCAGTACTATATGTAATTTTTTAAAATGAAAGTCATATGTGCAATTTAGAGAAAAAAATAATAGTTGTGACTTCTGGGAGGTGTGGCCATGGAGTATCAAAGAACAGATCAGTCTTTTTCCCCAAAACAATAGATATCTATAACTATTAAACTTAGCAAAATTCTCTTACTACAGCTGAGACATCTGCAAAAACACCACAGCCTCTGGTTGTTGCTTGCACACTGGGTTAGGGTGATAAGGGACATGGGACTAGAACCAAAAACAAAGAACTTAGAGCTCCTAAAGATCACAGTGCAATTTCTCCTTTAAGTACAATAGTAGTCAAGGAAAACCACAGTACTGGCAGTTAGAGAAGGGAAGTTATTACCTTTTAATCCATGACCTCTGGGGCCTACTGAATTAAGGCAAAGACACACTAAACAAACACAAGGTAATATCTGTTACAAAAAGGAGAAAGAAAGAGAGAGAGAAAGAAAGAAAGGGAGAGAGGGAGGGAGGGAGGGAGGGAGGAAGGAAGGAAGGAAGGAAGGAAGGAAGGAAGAAAGAAAGAAAGAAAGAAAGAAAGAAAGAAAGAAAGAAAGAAAGAAAGAAAAAAAGAAGTCTGATCCATTGCCAAAATATAAAAGTAATTTGCTATAGGCTAACCAGTAATTTGAGGACTGTTTCTATGAACACAGCTACAGTCCTGCAGCCAACCCCCTGAGCTGATACATGGTTTCAAATTGAAATCATACAGAAAAACTATATACAAACGTCACACAGAGCACAAAACATATTAAGGAAACAACAGCAACAAAAACTAATCCCAACCCCCACCCCTCCAACATGCAACGTGTTAAAAATCTAAGCTCAGAGTCCACAACAATAGCACTGCCTGCTGGCCAGCATACCATTCAACACAATAAATGCGTAAATAGAAATATTGCAGAAAGAAACTAACAAACATGCCGAATCAGACAGATATAAATGAAAGAGAAGGACTCCAAGAAAATTAAGTCATAAGGGACTATCAGAGAAGACTTCAGAAACATCATTATGAGGACTTTCCAAGAATCTAAGCATGGCATAGAGAAGTATATTCAAGAGTTGAAGAACTATATAACTAAAAAATAAGGAAACACAAAAGGAGATCTTCAAAGTTTTCTAGGAAACTAAAACACATGAAAGAAGAACTTCAATCAGAGCTCTCTAAGAAATTAGAAAACATGAAAGAAAAACTTAAGTCAGAGTTCACTAAGCAGTTAGGAAGCAGGAAAGAAAATTTTCAAACAGAATTGCAGGAAATGAAAGACACTGAGTGCAGTACAAGCTCAGGCAGAAGGCTTGTAAGGTAGATTCACTCATGCAGAAAAAAAGATAGACTGCTCTCCACAGAGGCTGCACCAATTTACATTCCCACCAGCAATGTAAAAGGGTTCCTCTGTCCCCACAACCTCTCCAGAATTTGTTGCTGCTGTCCTTTTTGATGTATGCCATTCTTACAGGAGTGAGGTGGTATCTTAGTGTTGTCTTAATTTGCATTTCTCTGACAATCAGTGACCTAGAGCAGTTTTTCATATGTTTGTTAGCCTTTTGGATCTCCTCTGAGGTGAATGTTTTGTTCATAACCTCTGCCCATTTTTGGATGGGGTCATTTGCTTTTTTGGTGCTAAGTTTGCTGAGCTCTTTATATATTTTGGTGATTGGTTTGTTTCCCGTATGCCTATCCCAATCCATATCAAATAACATTGCATCTGCCGATCACAATCTAACCAATGCAATGAATGCCACCTCATCATGCTTCACTTCAGACTGTGTCCAGAGACTTCACATGTGGAATGACAACCCTTCAGCTTCATTACTCGGGTGAGACCTTTCCTTTCATAGTATACTCTAATTCCATCTCAGGTGGTTCATTTTCTAACAAAGTCCCAAAACCTAGATATACACCAGTTTCTGTGAGAGAGAGCATATGTTCACACGTATCCGTAAACTACTGCAAAATATATGCCTGAAAGCAGAAGTACACTAGAGTTTGCAGTGAGTACCCCCCTAACACTTCCTCTCCACTATTCCAAGCTTTGGGTCCATGATTGCTCAACAATTTATTTGGCTTTGTATGTTAACTCTCTTTTCAGTCACCAGGTTCCAGATGTCATCAGGATGCCGGCCAGGCTTCCCTGGACTGAAGACGCCACCAATGTGTTCTGGAGCTCAGCTTCCCCAGAAACCCACCCTACTAGGGAAAGAGAGAGGCAGACTGGGAGTATGGACCGACCAGGCAACACCCATGTTCAGCAGGGAAGCAATTACAGAAGCCATACCTTCTACCTTCTGCAACCCACAATGACCTTGGGTCCATGCTCCCAGTGGGATAGAGAATGGGAAAGCTATCAGGGGAGGGGGTGGGATATGGAGATTGGGTGGTGGGAATTGTGTGGAGTTGTACCCCTCCTACCCTATGGTTTTGTTAATTTATCCTTTCTGAAATAAAAAGAAAAAAAAGAATAAATCTTAAAAATTCACTCTATCATTCTGATGTACTAAAATTTTGATCTACTCCAGTATAAAAGCATATATGTGATAAATAATTCAGCTTCTTCTTCTTCTAGCGTTTGCCCTTCTTCCGTAGCCAGTCAACAGCATCAGGTTGAGCCTGATGTAAAGTTTCGAGACCTCCTTTGAATCTGGAGAGGTGGCAGGCGTTGACTATGTGGGTCATAGTCTGTCTGTAGCCGCAGGGGCAGTTCGGGTCGTCTCTGGCTCCCCAGCTATGGAACGTAGCGGCGCACCGGCCATGGCCTGTTCGATAGCAATTGAGGAGGGCCCAATCATAACGTGCTAGGTCAAAGCCGGGTTGACGCTTGCAGGGGTCTGTGATGAGGTGTTTGTTCTTTACCTCAGCTGACTGCCAGCTCTGTTTCCAAGAGACTGGAACAAAGAAGTTCAGTGTAGGCATAGGGGACCAGATTGGGTGAGGAGACGTCAAGCTGTTAATTCAGCTGTTAGTGTGTATCTCACCTTTATACTATTATAGTATCTCTCAGAATGTATTTTTATTCTATTTATATCTTATCAAGATAATAGAAAGCTCAATATGATTATATTTAGATATTTGGAATTATGGTTCAAAAAACTAAGATTGAGCCAGAATTCACTATCTTAAAATAGTTACTGATTCAGAAAATATAGCTGATTCATGAGAAAATTTCATCACTTATTATTTAAATCCTAAGGAAATGACAATCACAAGTCTATAGGGAATATAGTTCTCATTATTTGAATATATAAAAAATGGAAGGCAAAGAAAGGGATGATTCCAAAAGAATCTTATTATGTGTCCTGGTTTCTATCCATAAAGTAGAAGAAAAAAATAAAACATTCCTTGAGTAGTGTGTGGCAGTGATTCAGAATACTGTTTGCGAGGAAAAGACTTGGTTGAAATCTTGGCTCAGGTGCTCACAAAAAGTAGGTCCCATATGTAAACCATCTAAATAAAATTGCCTTGCCCTTAAAACAAGGTTGATGTTAGAAAAGCAATTGTCCTATTGGGGCCCACAAAGGGGTCTATTGTGTTGTTCCTAATAGGAATGACTGATAACAATGGAGAGAGGGATTTATTCGAGGTATAGGCCCATCATGTCTGTTTGGGAATCTCAGGACTCCCCGAATAGGGCCCCAGCTGATGGGGTGGACAGTTAGTGACTAAAGAGTCATCGCTAAAGGATGCCAGTCTCTTGCCCTTATTCAGCTATTGCAGTCCTTGTTTTGATAAGGTTCGCTTTGGAGTGAGTGAGGGAAGTGTAATAGGAAGTAGGTGAGGAGGGTATCTAAGTCTAAGTAGACACTATTTCATTATCAACTTTATACTGACTCACTGCAGAGTATTGTGCACTTTTGCTTTCAGGTATATATTTTGCCCTAATTTATAGATAATGTGAACATATTTAAAAACTAGAACATGGGGGTCGGGCGGTGGCGCAGTGGGTTAAGCACATGTGGTACAAAGCGTAGGGACCGGCATAAGGATCCCGGTACGAGCCCCCGGCTCCCCACCTTCAGAGGAGTTGCTTCACGGGTGGTGAAGCAGGTCTGCAGGTGTCTGTCTTTCTCTCCCCCTCTCTGTCTTCCCCTCCTCTCTCCATTTCTCTCTGTCCTATCCAACAACGAACAACATCAACAATGGCAATAATAATAACCACAACAAAGCTACAACAACAAGGGCAACAAAAAGGGGGAAAAATGGCCTCCAGGAGCGGTGGATTCATGGTGCAGGCACTGAGACCAGCAATAACCCTGGAGGGAAAAAAAAAACTAGAACATGATAAAAGTAAAATAACATATTTATAGAGAAATAACAAGTAAGCATGAAATACATAAATGAAGGATTCATGCTTTATTAAAAATTCTTATTATTTTGTATAGAAGCACAGAGAAGTTGGAAGGCAAGTGGGGAAATAGAAGGAGAGAGAGAAAGAGACATCTGCATACTACTTCACTGCTCATGAAGCTTCCCTGCAGCAGATGGAGACTGGGGGGTTGAAGCCAAGGTTGTCGGACATTATAATGTGTATGCTCTATCTTATGCACCATTGCTAGGCCCCAGTCTCAAGTATCCTTATATTTAAATAGGTTTACCATAAGCATTAGAGTTTTTATTTGTTGGACCTTTTGTATCTGTATAAGCAAAAAGATACTATAATTTAAAATCTTTGTCATTAGGGTGCGGTGGTGGTTCATCAGGTTGAGAGCACACTTTGCCGTGTGCAAGAAAACAGGTTCAAGACCTGCTGGTCCCCACCTGTGGATGGGGAAGCTTCATGAGAGGTGAAGCAATGCTGTAGTTGTCTTTCTTTTCCTCCTCTCTCTCAAATTCTCTGTCCTATCAAATAAAATAAAGGAAAAAAGGAAACACCCCTGAAGAGTGGTAGATTCACCATACAGGCACTGATCCTCAGTGATAACCTTGGTGGCTAAATGAATAAATAAGTAAATAAATATGTTCTTGCCATTTATTTTATTTTACCACAGCACTACTCAGTTATAGTTTAGTGGTGTTAGAGATTGCATCTAGGACTTTGGCATTGGAGGCATGAAAGTCTTATGGCATAAACATTAATCTATCTCCCTGACTCTGTGCTATGTGTTTTTAAAAGTTGGATTGATTGCTTGTTGCTTATTTGTTTTAATTTTATCTAGTTCTATTTAAATCATTTTATTGGAGGAATGATTTATAAGACCATTGTTGCATGAGTACAATTTATCTCCCTATAAAGTATAGATCTTTTAAATGACTGAATCTTCATAACTGAGATGATGAAGTGTTAAATAACCCACACATACACAAAACCTGCAGCTGCCTATTAATTCTGCCAATAACTGCCTGGCTAAGCCCAAATTAGCTGACTGGGTGGTCCTGTGGGTTGTTCCTATGACAAAATGACATGAACTCATCTTTCTAGAATTTGCTCCCTCAATTCTTTTTTCAGAATGAAAGGATGAAATCATTGAGTCAGAAGGTTAGAAAGTTTGTGGTTTGCTCCATCTAATCCTATTATTTGCTAAATGATGAGTTTTGACCCAGAACCAAGTTGTATTGAATCAGTAACTTACTTCAGAGACCTGTTTTATTTTATTTTATTTTAGAGACATATTTTATTTTCTTTTATTTATTATTGAATAGATATTGAGAGAGGCAGGGTAGATCAAGAGGAAGAGAAGCAGAGAGACACCTGCAGCTCGACTTCGCCACTCATGAAGCTTTCTCCCTACAGGTGAGAACCAAGGGCTTGTCTTTACACACTGTCTTGTGTGTGCTTAACCAAGTGTGCCACTGTCTGGCCCCAAGGAGAGTTTCTATAAGTAAAAATAAATGCCAGAGAATTCATCATGGCCGACTGTTCCTGTGAATTTGCTAAGGATTTTACATTTGCAAATAAAATGTATTTTCAAATATCTTATAATTGCTACAAAACTGGAACAACTAACCACTTAATACAGAAAAAGAAACACCTTTCACATTGCTAGAGAATAATTTCTTCAGGGAAAGATAGACAGACAGACAGCAAAAAAGAAGGAAGAAAGGGAGAGAAGAAAAAGGGGAGATATAGGGAGGGAGGAAGAAAGAAAAGGAAAGAAAAATAAGAAAGAGAGAAAGAAAGGAAGAAAGCCCATGCTTTCATCAGCAGAAATCCTTTTGAATTATGTGAAAATATATTTTATTTCTGAGTCTATTGCATTTTAAAGACTTTATTTGTTCTTCAAGATTTTTTTTGCTAGCTTCCCATTGTTTAACCAGCTCTTCTGCATCAGATGTCTTTGTTATTTTCCCGTTAAAGGTAAGAGATGTTTCCAGCATATATTCTCCTCGATTTATATGTTTTGGCAAAGGAAAAAGTAGCTAGCAGCTTCTCTTTAATCAAGCCAAGTTTAAAGTAAAATAAACACAATTCCTATATGCATAGGTGATGGGAACCAGTGCACTGCGATGGACTGATGGTAGCATTTGCACTTGCAAAGACCCCTTTTTTAAAGTTAGTGCTATTGAATGAATTGGCAAACTATTTATGTGCCAAACATTCTGTGAACTAAAGTATATTTTCCCTATTATGCACAAGTGAAGGAAGTCACTATATATTCAGTGCTAACTATGTCATACAATCTAAGGATTCTTCCTTGGGAAAGTGCTAAAATTATGTATTTGCTGCCACTGGAAGAAAAAAATATATGGTATTCCAAATCATGGTATTCTGATAAAACAAGAAGAACCTGTTAGCAGGATACTAGTTGAGAAACTTTATTTGCTCATTGGGTCCAGCTAATTCCTCACTATAATCAGTCTCCATTCTATTAGATGATCACTCGCTCTGTGTTTGATATTGAAACTGAGCTTCGGCTCAGGATAATGAAGTAAATGGAGAGATAAACTTCAACTTTTTGAAAACTGGATACTATTTTCTATGTAAACACTTGGATGAAAAAGTTACAAGTAATATTATGCCAGCATTACAGTCAGCAGATTTTAGTTTACACAACTTGCAGGAACAGAGAAAGACAAAAAAAAAATACTAAACAAAAACTTGGGAGCACCTTAAAACATGTAAACTAATGATTATTAATTCTGTTTGGTTCATCATTTCCATTCCTTTTAAATATGTAAAGTATTCCAGTTGTGAATTATATCTATATTGGTTTATAGCAATCAAGATGGGATTTAATTATCATTAAACTCTGAATAGTTTCTTAAATTTGTGATCACCAAATTCCCATACTATCTCCCTCTCACATTTTCAGGAAACATAGAATTGCTTTTTGTTCAAACCTTTGTGTAATAAAAGATCTCCGAGTCCAGGTGGTGGCACACACAGTAGAATATATACTTCACCATGGATGAAGATCTAGGTTCAAGCCTCTAGTCTCCATCTGCTGTGGGCAAGCTTCATGAGCAGAGGGACAGTAGTGCAGGTCTCTCTCTCTCTCTCTCTCTCTCAGAAAAATGACCAATGACAATGGTGAAGTTTACCTGCATTGCCAAATCCTATCAAGAACCATGGTGACAAAAGTTTTAATCACATAAAAAAATAAATAAAAACTTTTAAAACCAGAACAATGTCTTAACTTTTATAAGATCATTTCATTAAATACATGTAATTTACTTTATTAAAGTCATATTTGTTTGATTTTCGTGAGAGGTACTAGAGAGACAGAGACACTAAAGTACTGCTTAGCTCTTACACCACACCTCATCCCTCTGATATGCAAGTTTCATATGCTAATACTATACTCTCTTCCCTCTTGCATTTTTTAATTTTTTAAAAAATATTTATTTATTCCCTTTTGTTGCCCTTGTTGTTTTGTTGTTGTGATTATTATTGTTGTCGTTGTTGGATAGGACAGAGAGAAATAGAGAGAGGAGGGGAAGCCAGAGAGGGGGAGAGAAAGACAGACACCTGCAGACCTGCTTCACCGCCTGTGAAGGGACTCCTCTGCAGGTGGGGAGTCGGGGCTCGAACCGGCATCCTTAGGCCAGTCCTTGGGCTTTGCACCACGTGCGCTTAACCCGCTGCACTACCGCCCAACTCCCTAATTAAAAAAAAAATATTTATTTATTTATTCCCTTTTGTTGCCCTTGTTGTTTTATTGTTGTAATTATTATTGTTGTCGTCGTTGTTGGATAGGAAAGAGAGAAACGGAGAGAGGAGGGGAGACAGAGAAGGGGAGAGAAAGACAGACACCTGCAGATTTGCTTCACTGTCTGCGAAGTGACTCCTCTGCAGGTGGGGAGCCAGGGGCTCCAACCGGGATTCTTACTCCAGTCCTTGTGCTTTGCGCCACCTGCGCTTAACCCGCTGCACTATCGCCTGACTCCCTTTTAATTTTTTTAATTACCTTTATTTATTGGATAAAGACAGGCAGAAATTGAGAGGGTAGGAGAGATAGTGAGGGAATGAGAAAGAGATACATCTGAAGCTGAAGACCTGCTTCACCACTTGTAAGCTTTCCCCCTGCAGGTGGGGACTGGGGACTTGAACCTGGGTCCTCGAGCACTGTAACATGTGCACTCAACCAGGTGCACCACCACCCAGCCCACTCTTGCATTTTTATAAACAATTATTCTTATTTATGCATGAAAACAGAGTAAGGGCAATACACTTGGATTGAATTATAGAATATAATTCAATATAGAATTCAAGGTGTTCTCAATTTGATTGGCATAAGATTGGTCATGGTACTGACTGAACAAAACTAACTTTTTTGACTAAAAATGCAGTAGCAGAGGTTTATTTTGAAACAAAATACAAGTATTCAAATGTGAAAAGTAACCTGCTGGACACTGAGAGAAGTAATGGACACTCCGGGGCCAGGTGGTGGTGCACCTGGATGAGTGCACATGTTACAATGCACAAGGATCCAGGTTCAATCCCCTGGTTCCCACCTGCAGAGGGAAAGCTTCACAAGTGGTGAAACAGGGCTGCAGATGTCTCTCTGCCTCTCTCCCTCCCTATCACCCCCTCCCCTCTCGATTTCTACCTGTTTCTATCCAATAAATAAATAAAAATAATTTAAAAAAAGATAAATTAAAAAAAAATGGACACTCCATAAGACAAGGCAGTAGCACAGCGGGTTTAGCACACATGGGGCAAAGTGCAAGGATCAGCATAATGATCTGGGTTCCAGCCCCCAGCTCCCCGCCTGCAGGGGAGTCGCTTCACAAGTGGTGAAGCAGGTCTGCAGGTGTCTATCTTTCTCCTCCACTATCTTCCCCTCCTCTCTCCATGTCTCTATATCCTGTCCAACAACAGTGACATTAATAACAACAACAATAATAATAACTACAACAATAAAACAACAAAAGGGAATAAATAAACATTTTAAAAAGAAAAAAAAGATATACAAACCTCTATCTTCATTGTGTTCTCATTTTAGTGAATATAAAAGCCTAGCTTAAAGTAGAGGTACAAAAGACTGTACTGTATTTGACTGTATACCATTAGGATTCTAGGTCCATCCCCAAATCTCACCTTATCTATTAGTAGCAGGCAGACACACAGGTGGAATTTGTTAGTTGTTCATGTTTGACATGAAGGTCAAGGTTCAGCCCAAAGAAAAGAAAATTGTATATACGCAAACAAAAAACACAAAGTTCTGTCAGTTCATTTACCTCCTGTTGTAAGGATTGCAAGGTCAAAGTTTTCCTTTCTGTAAATTCCAGGAAAGTCTGTGTTGAATCTCAACAGCAACACTGTGAAAGCCTGCCTTATAGATCAGAGAGGCCCTGCCTCCCATGCAAGAGAGTATGTTACCGTCATTGTTTTTTTAATAAGAGAACATACTTTGTTGACTATCTCCACTTACCAGTGCTTGTTCAGACTTAGGATAATGACTGCTAGCATATTTATATGAAGGACTCTTTTCCCCAATTATACTCAACTGAGATATAAAGAGTGAAGGAAGGCTATAACAGCTATAATATTTTTGAGGTGGGATCTCTAGACTGATTAAGTGCTTTTATATATCATCTTCAGCTCTGAAAACAAACCTATAAAGTAGATATACATAACCAAATTTGAAAAGTAAAGAAAGTGACAGTCAGAAAAGATGAAGCAACTAATCCAAAATGATTGGATGAGTAAGTACAGAACCAAATTGTGGCCATAAGACAACTCACAAGCTTTGCTTTTAAGCCTAGTGTAATTGCATGTACCTCTGCATGAAATTTAGTTTCAACTCAGATTAACAGATGCAATATACAAAGTTCTCCTATGATTGAATTCATTAAAATTACATGCCCACAAGGTCAAGTTATGAAAAAAGTTGCCTTCTCCACTGATCAAAAGAAATTGATCATCTTTTATCTGTACATCTTGCTTTAGACTGTTGGGGGTGCTTAGACATATGTTATTTGACTTGCATAATTCTGTGTATGTTAATCTGTACTCTGTTTTGTATCTAAGAGATTAGACGTACTGGGGCTGGGTAGTTGGTGCACCTGGTTAAGGGCATATGTTACAATGCATAAGGATATGGGTTCCACCCACCAGTCCCCATGAAGGGAGAAAGCTTTGTGAGTGATAAAGCAGTGCTGTAAGTGTCTCTCTGTGTCTCTCATTCTCTACCTCCCTTTCCCTCTCAATTTCTGATAGTCTCTTTCCAACAAATAAAGATTTAAAAAAAGAGAGAAGTACTGTAACTTTGGACAAGGCAGATAGCTAACGGTTATGCTAAGAAAATTTCATGCCGGAGACTCCAAAGTCCCAAAGCCCCAGGTTCAGTCTCCAGCATCATCATAACCCAGAGCTGAGTAGTACTGTGGGGGAAAAAAAGAAGTGCTGTAAATTTGAGCAATGTAGTCATATGGTCAGAAATGGTAGAACTGAAGCAGAATTTGAATTGTTTATATCTATAGCCATACCACCCTGAACACACCTGATCTCATCTAATCTCAGAAGCTAAGCAGTGTCAGGCCTGGGTAGTACTTGGACGGGAGAATTGTATTTTATTTCTAGACTAGTATATCTTCCATTTAATCATAAAAAGAGAGAATTATTTTAATTTCTTCTTTTCCAATGGCCTCTTCTATAACTTTTCATCAAAGTAATTAAGTAGAAATATTTCATATAGTAGAAAAGACCTGCCTTTCATATTAGGAGTTCTATCATTTTTATTGCACTATGTCAGAAAATAATTTTTTGGCTGTACTCACTTACCTGACTAGGGCCCTGGATCATGGGATGGCCTGGTAGTGACCAAAAGGACCATCATTATAGTGCTCCAGTCTCTTGTCTTTATCCAGATTTTGTAGTCCTGGCTTTATCTGACGAGGTCAAACTTAGAGTAACTGAGGGAAGTGAAATAGAAAGTAGGTGAGGAAGGTATCTCAGTCTAAGTAGGAAATGTTCGATTAAGTACTTTATGGTGTCTTTTTAGGTCTTTCTACATGATATACTTACTGAGTCACTGCAGATACTTTAAGGTATATATTTTCCCCAACTTATGGATACATGTGTACATGTTCCCTCTCTAATGGGCCCTGCCCTTTTTCTAGGTTCTGTAGTTTTGTTAGGAAGTGTGCCAATGGAAATGGAACTAAGGAGTCCTATGAACTGGGAAAGGTCTCACCAGAGTAATGGAGTTAAGAGAGTTGACATTCTGGGCCTGGAGTCTGTTGGACACAATTGGAAGTGTCAAGGTGGCACTGGTTGCTCTGATTTGGCTGAGGTCAGCAGATGCAGCATCAACTGAAGCATGAAGGAAAAGGAAGAAAGTCCCAGAGGTTCCAGGACTGGGAGAAATACAGGTTTTATAGAGAATGAAGAAGGCTTCTTGCTGTCTTAGAATTTAAAAAGGCAATAGATAATTATTATTATTTTAACCCAGTTATTTGGGAACTTGATTTATTTTGAAACTTCCATGGTTAAGATTTACTATACCATACAAGACGTTACCATGTGCTCGAGGCTCCGAAGTCCCAGGTTCAACCCTCCAAACCACCATAAACCAGAACTAAGCAGTACTTTGGTTCAAAAGAAAAAAAGAAGAGAAAAAAAATCAACAAGACCTTACCATGGTTTATGTCACTTAATGCTATTTATAAATAACTATATCTTTTATATTTATTTATTTGTTCATTTATTTATTTATTTATTTATTTATTGCCTCCAGGGTTATCGCTGGGGCTTGTGCCTGCAATATGAATCCACTGCTCCTGGAGGCTATTTTTCCCACTTTTGTTGCTCTTGTTGTTTATCACTGTTGTTATTATTATTAGTGTTTTTATTTCTGTTGTTGTTGGACAGGACAGAAAGAAATAGAGGAGGGGAAGAGAGAGAGGGAGAGAGAAAGACAGATACCTGCAGACCTGCTTTACCGCTTGTAAAGCGACTCTCCTGCAGGTGGGGAGTGGGGGTTCAAACTGGTATGCTTGAGTCAGTTCTTGCGCTTTGCTCTATGTGCACTTAAACCATTACCACCCAGCCCCACAAATAACTATATCTTCATACTGATAAAAGAGTATAGGTGATTTAATATTTCAAAAAAGTTATTATTAGAAATGCATTAACAATTTAAGCCCAGTGCTAAAATTCAATCAGTTTACTAATTTGAAACCTAAAGTGCTTACATTGAGAAATTCAATTTTTCTGAGGAACTAGTACAAGACCAGAATGGATGGGTTATAATTAACAAGGAAGCCTGTGGTATAAAATGAAAAGGAAACCCGGCTCCCCACCTGCAGGGGAGTCGCTTCACGGGCGGCGAAGCAGGTCTGCAGGTGTCTATCTTTCTCTCCCCTCTCTCTCTGTCTTCCCCTCCTCTCTCCATTTCTCTCTGTCCTATCCAACAACAAAGCAATGGCAATAATAACCGCAATGAGGCTGCAACAACTAGGGCAACAAAAAGGGGGAAAAATGGCCTCCAGGAGCGGTGGATTCATGGTGCAGGCACCGAGCCCAGCAATAACCCTGGAGGAAAAAAAAAAAAAAGGAAAAGGAAAGACAAAAAAAAGTTATCCTAATGCACAATTTTGCAAGTTTTGGTCTGGTTTGTAGTTTGTTCTAAACATAATTATGATATGATATTCTTTAATAGTCCATCACAGCACAAACTTAAAGTAGCAACAGCCCACTGAAAGAATTCCTTTCTTTCTTTTTTAATTTTTTATTTATAAAAAGGAAACATTGCCCAAACCATAGGATACGAGGGGTACAACTCCACACAGTTCCCACCACCAGAACTCCATATCCCATCCCCTTCCTTGATAGCTTTCCTATTCTTTAACCCTTTGGCAGTATGGACCCAACCAAGGGCATTGTGGGATACAGAAGGTGGAAGGTCTGGCTTCTGTAGTTGCTTCCCCCTGCTGAATATGGGCACTGACAGGTCGATCCGTACTCCCAGCCTGCCTGTCTCTTTTCCTAGTGTGGTGGGGTTATGGGGAATTGGAGCTCCGCACTGGTGGATTGTCTGTCCAGGGAAGTCTGGTTGTCATCATGCTAGCATCTGCATGGGGGTGGGTGGGTGGGAGGGTAGGTAGCATAACGGCTATGCAAAGAGACTCTCCTGCTTAAGGCTCCAAAGTCCCAGGTTAAATATTTTGTACCGCCATAAACCTGAACTGGAAAAAAAATTAAAAAAACAAACAAAAAAAACCCACCAAAAACCTGTATTGCTGATCATTATACTCACTGAACTAAGAAAATGATCTGGGAGTCGGGCAGTAGCACAGTGGGTTAAGCACAGGTGGTGCAAAGTGCAAGGACCAGCCTAAGGATCCCAGTTTGAGACCCCGGCTCCCCACCTGCAGGGGAGTCACCTCACAGGTCTGCAGGTTTGCATGTGTCTATCTTTCTCCCCCCTCTGTCTTCCCCTCCTTTCTCCATTTCTCTCTGTCCTATCCAACAATGACATCAATAACAACAACGATAATAATTACAACAATAAAACAAGGGCAACAAAAGGGAATAAATAAATAAGTAATTTTTTAAAAAAGAAAGAAAGAAAATGATCTGGCCCACATTAGATCTTTAGTAAAGTACAGGTTGTTCTTGTGTAGTGACCATGTTCATTCCTCAAAGTTAGTTGATAAATGAACTCATTGAAAAATGAGGAATTTCCCCTTATGAATATTCAGGAATTATGCACTTTACTGGTGTTGGTGTCAACCAACTTTAAAGAGTTCAATGTCGACTTTGCATTGTATATAATATTTGAAGTAGGCTTGAAATATTTATTCAGCTGTATACTGTATATTCTACCATAATAAATATTGATTAAGTAAATTGTACTATGGTGTGAACAACAAAGTAAAATAAATAGATGAACTCAAGTATAGCATACGCCAACTGACTACAGGATTGAGACTGAAAGAGGTAATTTGAGATGAGATGCTTGAGGTTAAGTTAATATACTGATGTTTTCTGCAACTAAAGTTTTAGATCAACACTTAGCTCCTCAGAGAGCTCATTAATAAACAAGTAAGTCACTAAGTGAAGACTAGCTATATTCTGAACTATTGCTGTCCATATTACATAGTAACTGATCTCTAAAAGTTAAGAGTTCTATATTTTTTTTTCAGATGCATTGCATGTTTGGCCTTGGACAAACATAATGAACAATTAGAGGTATATGATGACTCAGAAAACAATGGATGTTCTTAAGGACATCTACTCAGTGTAGTCCAAAGAAAGCTGGTCTTCTGCAAAATAGTTACTTGAGAACTGAAATTTGCTTAATAGAAACCAGGCACTGATAGGGTATTTCATGAATGAATCATTGGATTTATTAAAAGTAAAACTAGTATAGTCATGGGCCCATTGGAATATAACTATAATATGCCTACTAGCTAGCTACAAAACAGAGACCACCCAACTCTTCATCTGCACTATTACAGCATTTAGGTTCATGATTAGTCAACAATTTGTTTGGCTTTATATGTTAGCTCTCTTTTCAACCACCAGGTTTCAGATGCTAGCATGATGCTGACCAGACTTCCCTAGACAGACAACCACACCAATGTACCCTGGAGCCCTGATTCCCTAGAGCCCTACCTTACTAGGGAAAGAGAGAGGCAGGCTGGGAATATGGATCAACCTGCCAATGCCCATGTTCAGTGGGAAAGCAATTACAGAAGCCAGACCCTCCACCTTCTGTACCTTAGGGGAGGGGATGGGATACAGAGTTCTGGTGGTGGGAATTGTGTAGTTGTACCCCTGAAAGAAAATATATTATGATAAAAAAAAGAAAAAAGAAAAATGGGAATAAATGGCTCCCAGGAGCAGTGGATTTGAAGTGCAGGCACTAAGCCCCAGTGATAACCCTGGAGCCAAAAGCAAAACAAACAAGTAAATAGTACTTTCTATGTCATCTCTGAGCCAGTGATGATAAAAGTGAATTATGGGTGACAACCTATAATTAAAAAATATTTCCTTAACAACAGTTAATCTCCTTTGGTCTTCTTTGTATATTTTATAATGAAGCTGGTATTAAAATTTCTTCAAAATGAAATATTTCCTTGACCAGTGAAATAAATTCTTATTCATTTTAGAGAGACTCAGAGTACCCTGAATATGGTTTCATTCTGAACAGACAACACAAAGAGAGAGAAGAGAGAGAGAGAGAGAGAGAGAGAGAGAAAGTGGTTGAGACTTCAAATGCCAAGTCCTGAGATAGTCTTTTTCTTTAATAATTGAATTACCTTTCCTCATTTTTATCAATAAACTCAAATGACAACACTTCCAAGAATTTTTTTATAAAGTTACTTTTATTATACATATAGATGAACTCCTGGGTTTAAGGGAAGTCCATCTTCATTTAATAGCCTTTGGTTACTTAAACATTCATAGAAATCTTTTCCTCTGGCATTCTGTGATTTTGATTCTATTGAGCCTAATCATCAAACAGTTTTTTTTTTTTTTTTACAGTTTCCAGTGAGCAACTTCATAAATCTTTCCAATGTCAAGACAGAAAATTCTGTAAGATGACCAGGGTGTTCCACTAATATATACTTGGCTCTTCATTATTACTCTTTGGAATATCTTTTATTTGCCTTTTATTTTGTAACTTGTCTTTTAGTTTCCTTAGTCTAATTATTTCCAGACTGAAAAAAAATTGAATATCAACAGTATTTAAAATCTTTAATTATTGGACCATCCCTCTGTTGGCAGTAAGCAGGAAACTCCAGATACAATCAACTATGTTATGTTGTTAAAATTTCGGGACGGCTCCAGCTGGCCGGGCTGGCTTCACGGTGGTGAACAGAGACGCGGAGACAACGGCTGGGCAGGGAAGCTGTATTTCTTTATTCAGGAACAACGATTCACAAACTAAGACAAACTAATCACCAAACAGAACTCTGCTGTCTCTTTGCGGCGGCGCAAGCACTCTTTCTTTTACTCTGGAACTCAGGAACCCTCTCCCTTACTCTCGAACTCAGAAACTCTCGCACTCTCGAACTCCGGAACTCAGGAACTCTGTCTCTGGGGAACTCAGGAACTCTCGGACTCCAGAACCCTCTCCCAGGGTCCCTTGGGGCGGGGCCAAGCAGGCCCGCGAAATTAACAGGACTCATCCAATTCTCTTGGAGGGGGAGGGCTAGAACAAGCCAATGTAAAGCATACGACAATTCCCCCTTTTCTTTTTAACTAAATGACTATAGTATCAAGGGTGTGGGGTGAACAGAAACATATATAACCAAAACCAGCATGTTGCCAAGGGAAGGCCTGAGGGGGCCATATCTGAAAAAAAAAAACATTTCTTGCCTCTGGGGGGCTACTTGCCTCGACGGGCATTTGCATGGGGGCGGGGAACGGCCTAGGGTCCCAAAGGCAGCTGGCTGCAACTTACTTACTATGAAACAAAACTTGTTATTAGCATATCTACTGCACGATCTAACATTTCTAATAGAGAAGGAATTTGAGACTTTTACATATCAACAACGTCTTTTAACCTTTTGTTACACCCATTCAAGATGGAGACACACCCTAGGTGTGGGCCAGAGAGGAAACCTCAGGCATGAGAATAATTAGCATAGCCATTGTGCGATCTACCATTTCTAATAGAGAAGGTAGTGTTTTACATATCAACAAGTCTATTTAACCTTTTGTTTAGACCAACTTAGTTGAAATATATTGATTGTTAACTAATTTTTACCTCAGACTTTAAATGTAAGTTAATTTTTATCTTTATGAGAATTACGTTGAAAACCTTTTTCATTTATCTTTGACTAGTAAGAATTTAGCCTTAAAGCTACTGTTTACCAAACTTTAAACATACACATAAACATAGTGATTAATACACGAGGAGAGAAACCTTTGTTACGAAGACATGTCATTTTAAACACGAATTTAAATCTATATTGTCTTAGTTGTTGGGGGGGGGTTCACCATCCGGAGGTGGCTTCCCGCGCAGCTCCACTTCTAGGAATTGCAGGTTGCGATCTCTGCACGAATCTCTGCGTACTCCAGCTTGTCTGCCTTCAGACCGGACCGGCGGCTGGAGGTCTCGTGTGCCCAGTTTCGGCAGGGAGCCCGGGGGTCCGGGAGGCCCGGGATGGTTCCAGAATTCATAGAAAGAGGGCAGGCAGGCCATCTTTGTAGAAGGCGTGAGCCTAGGTGCCCAGGGGTGGTGGCCATGATAGAATGCCGCGGCCCTGCCCCATGGCCCTGCCATGTCTGCTGCCCTGTTCGCAGTGGCCGAGCAGTGTGGAGGGATCACGCGTCCAGTGCCCTGCGCCACGCGGTGGAGAGCCGGCTCCTGTGGGCTGGCCTCAGGCTCTTGCATGTTGGCCTCGGGCTCCAGCATGTTGGCCTCAGGCTCCAGCATGTTGGCATCGGGCTCCAGCATGTTGGCCTCAGGCTCCAGCATGTTGGCATCGGGCTCCAGCATGTTGGCATCGGGCTCTAGCGTGCTGGCATCGGGCTCTTGCATGGTGGCGTAGGCCTCCTGCGGGCTGCGGGGCTGCGGGGCTGCGGGCGCGGTGCGCGGGGTTGTCTGGGCGCAGCCGGCTGGCTGGCTGTTTGACCAGGTGGAAACAGCAGCTCCGAGCCTTGCCTCCCGCCCGCTGGCTCTTCCCGCTGGCTGTTCTGAGTTCGCTCGAGCGAGTGGAAACCACAGAGTGGTCCAGAGATAAATGTTCCAGAAACAGCAAAACAGTCTCGTGAAGAAAGAGCAGAGGCCTTTGGAGATCTCTTCACAAGCAGAAGAGAAGGCCATCGTGCATAGGTAGCCAAATTGTCTTTACTTATCTGAGAGATGCGCAGGTCAGGTCCACGTGGGCGCCATTTGTTGTTAAAATTTCGGGACGGCTCCAGCTGGCCGGGCTGGCTTCACGGTGGTGAACAGAGACGCGGAGACAACGGCTGGGCAGGGAAGCTGTATTTCTTTATGGCGCCCAACGTTGGGCGCCATTTGTTGTTAAAATTCGGAAGGCTCTGGTCGGGCTGGCTTGCTTCACGGTGGTGAACAGAGACGCGGAGACAACGGCTGGGCAGGGCAGCTGTATTTCTTTATTCAGGAACAACGATTCACAAACTAAGACAAACTAATCACCAAACAGAACTCTGCTGTCTCTTTGCGGTGGCGCAAGCACTCTCTCTTTTACTCTGGAACTCAGGAACCCTCTCCCTTACTCTCGAACTCAGAAACTCTCGCACTCTCGAACTCCGGAACTCAGGAACTCTGTCTCTGGGGAACTCAGGAACTCTCGGACTCCAGAACCCTCTCCCAGGGTCCCTTGGGGCGGGGCCAAGCAGGCCCGCGAAATTAACAGGACTCATCCAATTCTCTTGGAGGGGGAGGGCTAGAACAAGCCAATGTAAAGCATACGACAATGTTAGAGTTTGTTTTTCACATTTCATCATATGAAAAGTTTTGACTGTAATGCTACTGAATTTATTTTAGGACCAATTTTGTTCTTACTAAGAACAACAACTAATTTTCAAATGCACTGATTCTTTTTGTGTATGGTACAGGAACATTGTGTGTATGATTTCACTGCTCCAGACTGATATTTTCATTATTTTTATTTCAGATAGATAGACTGGTTATACACACACACACACACACACACACACAGAGAGAGAGAGAGAGAGAGAGAGAAAATATAAAGATGACACAGTACTCCCTTGAGATACTTGCAATTAACTCATATGTATTGTAAGGTATGTGCTCTCATGAATGATCTGTATTATGAGTCCAAATAAGCTGTTCTTTGAAGCACCTTTTTCTTTTCTTCTTTCTTTCTTTCTTTCTTTCTTTCTTTCTTTCTTTCTCCCTTCCTTTCCTTCTTTCTTCCTTTCGTTCTTCCTTCCTTTCTTTCTTTCTTCCTTTCTCTCTCTCTCTTTCTTTCTTTCTTTCTTTCTTTCTTTCTCTCTTTCTTTCTTTCAGAGGTTAATGGTTACAATACAATTGTTGGTACACACAAACAATTTCACATATTGCCAGGATAGGTGTCTACAAAACACTCTCCCCTCTGACTTCGGTACTTCTCCTGTCTCACATTTGTTTTCCTTGTCGCCCTTTCTATAGTTTCTTGCATTCTGATCTTGCTTCTACAACCTCCCCACCCTACTGTTTTCATAATGGCCATCCTGTCAAAGCTAAATAGGCATATGTCAAGAATTTTAGCATACAATTATAATGAAAAACACACGGTAAACCTTATTGATGCTAAAATAGCATATTATATGAATTGTTGATATATAAAAAACACATAAGGAAAATTTAAGTCCACACCAATACCTGGTTATTTTCCTTGGTATAAATGTATATTTTCAATTGCAGCTCTTTCCTTAAAGTGTATCCCTGTAAAACAGTCTTTATGATATTTCAAGAATACTGGTGGAGCTTAAGAAACCTTTCCTTGCATAATTTCTCATGCTGGGCATTATAAGAGTTTATACAGAACTCTCAATATGTGCCTTTTTCCTAAGACACAATCCTAGAACTGTTAAAATTTATCAGATTAGATAGAAACGTGATTTATAGAAACAGCACATGCTTGTGGAAGATAAAACCTTTTTATATAACAACCCAACATTGAATCCATTATTTAATAATGTGTGCTCTGTGTAATGATAATTAAAAATGAAAAGAATATCTGTAATCAGACATATATATATGTTTTCTGGTTTTTTTTGTTTGTTTGTTTGTTTACCAGAGCACTGTTCAGCTCTGGTTTATGTTAATGCAGGGGATTGAACCTGGAGCTTTGGAGCCTCAGGCATAAGAGTCACTGTGCATAACCACTATGCTATCTACCCTCTGCCCATATGTTTTCTTCTTATTTTCAGAAACAAAACTCTATAAATAGTCATGTACCTATAATAGTCCCTTTCTGAATACATGCTTTTACATTTTGGGTATAAATAATGAACGGGAAGAGAAACATTTAATGAAAGAGAAAAATCTGGAGCAAGAATAATACAATAAAAGTTAAAACAGCAACAAAATTTGTGCATAATGCTTACTTAGTGTTTAACATGTCAACTTTGAGAGGCAAGTGTGGTATTAACTTCAAAACCAAAATTTAACAAGGTACCAAAAATATCCAAGTAACAAAGATAAATATTATTTTGAATCAATATTTATAAATAGCAAAATAATGTAAAATTATCCTTTTTAAAATATCAAATATTCAATAAAGAATAATTTAGTTTTAAGATTTTAGACTCATTGCTGATTGGCTGGTTTAATATGCAAACAACCAAATAAAACTGATATCATTAAATATATTAAACTGATTGAAACTGAAGCTTAAAGTAGTAAAAGGCAGAATGTGGGGAACTGACCTATTTGTACTTGCAGATTGAAAATAATGTCTATGGTGGGGGCCAGGTGGTGGCACATCTAGTTGAGTGTACATGTTACAGTGCACAAGGACCCAGGTTCGAGCCCCCAGTCCCCACCTGCAGGGGGAATGCTTTGCAAGTGGTGAAGCAATGTTGCAGGTGTCTCTCTGTCTCGCCTCTATCACCCCCTTCCCTCTCTTATTTCTGGCTGTCTCTATCCAGTAAGTAAAATAGATAATAAAAAAATTAAATGAACAAACAAAAGGGAATAAATAAATATAAAAAATTAAAAAGAAAAGAAAAGAATGTCTATGGGAGATAGATTCAGAAGCAGACATAGATGACGGTTGCCTCTGTCCATTATACTCCAGGCAGTGTATGGGGATCCTGGTAGGATCAGATATTAGCTATGCATAAAAGTATTATTATTATCAGTTGTGGACCTTTTGAACTACAAACTGAGGATAACACTGGTTCATTATAATGTGGTTCAGCACTGTTATCCAAGCCCTGTTTTTGCACTTCAGTATTTAGAGTTGATAAGGCACTGACCCCTCTCCTGGAATAATTATTAGGAACAAGAGTCCATGAAATGGTTATGGTTGTTTGGTTGGTGTTTTTGTGCCCTGATTCTTGGGAAACTCAAGCTTCTCCCTGCATGATGTGGCTTCAGATTTATTGTTTCATAGCTGTACCTAGCTCGAACATGGATCCTTGCGTTTTGTGCCATGTGCACTTAACCTGATGTGCTACCAAACAACCCCCCTACTTATTTCTTAATAACAAACCCTAATAGGCATTCTATATTCTGTCTAAGTGAAAACAAAAAGTATTGTCTCTAGATAGATTAATCTTAGACAAATAGTTTAAAATAAAATTCATTCTAACACTTGTTTTGAATAGTCAACATACAAAGATTTTGAAATTAAATAGTATAGTAAAAGAAAAAAAACAGACAAGCTATAATAGGCTTAACTTTATATTGAGACGTAATAGTTTACAGCAAATTAAACATTTTATATAGCCAATATTCTTGCAATATTTGGCTACAAATGTTTATGAAGTTTAGAACATTTCCAAATATAGAATTGTCTTGAAGGAAATATTCAAGTATAACCCACCTCATGATTAGTGTTTAAGGTATAAAAGAAAAAATTTCATTAATGGATCTTATTTAGGCTTTCAGTGCTCAGCTATTTCAATACAATCAAGAAGCTCTTCATTATTTGCCATGTCAAAAACAATAAGCAGAACTTCCAGGAGGTGTGACTATGGACTGACAGTGAACAGCAAAGACTATTCCCTCAAAAGACTTTTTTTTTTAAATAACAAATATTGACAACCATAAAATACACACACCTCACTAAACTACAGCTAGGACAACTGCAGACACTGAAACCTCAGGAGGGTTCTAGTGTGCATGGACAAGGTGAGAGGGGGCATGAAGCTGAAGCCAAGAATGTGGAAGGGGAGCAGGGCGGTAGTGCAGCGGGTTAAGCGCACATGGTGCAAAGTGCAGGAACTGGTGTCTGGATCCCGGTTCAAGCCCCCGGCTCCCCACCTGTGGGGGATTCACTTCACAGGCAGTGAAGTAAGTCTGCAGGTGTCTATCTTTCTCTCCCCCTCTGTCTTCTCCTCCTCTCTCAATGTCTCTCTGTCCTATCCAACAACAATGGCAGCAATAACAACATTAACAACAACAACAATGACAAACAATAAGGGCAAAAAAAGGGAAAAAATTTTAAAAATTAATTTAAAAAAAAAGAATGTGGAGGCTGAGAACTCTGGCAACAAATAGCACCATTTTGCCTCTAAATTTTGGTCATGGATGAACTATGGCAGGGGTCACACCAGATTAGCAGGAGATTTGTCTGGTCAGACTTGTTTGCTCCCCCAAACTAAAGGTATACAGAAGGTAATTTGTGGAAGCTAAAAGGCAATAGATGGCAGTTAATGGGCAATTGGCAGACCGAGCTCTGCTTCTTCAAACACAACTATCACCTAGTTGCAAATACACATAGCTTGAACGTAGGCTGAAATTCTATATTATAAGGCCATCATCTTCAAAACAGCCTGGTACTGGAACAAAAATAGGCACACAGACCAGTGGAACAGAATTGAAAGCCCAGAACTAAACCCCCACACCTACGGACATCTAATCTTTGATAAGGGGGCCCAAAGTATTAAATGGAGGAAGGAGGCTCTCTTTAATAAATGGTGCTGGGAATACTGGGTTGGAACATGCAGAAGAATGAAACTGAACCACCTTATCTCACCAGAAACAAAAATCAACTTCAAATGGATGTTAGGCCAGAAACTATCAAATACTTAAGGAAAACATTGGTGGAACACTTTCCCACCTAAACCCCAAGGACATCTTTGATGATACAAACCCAACTGCAAAGAAGACTGAAGCAGATACAAACCAATGGGACTACATCAAATTGAAAAGTGTCTACACAGCAAAAGAAACTATCACACAAAGAAACCCCTCACAGAATAGGAGATCTTCACATGCCATATATCAGACAAGAGACTAATAACCAAAAATATACAAAGAGCTCAGCAAGCTTAGCAACAAAAAGCAAATGACCCCATCCAAAAATGGGCAGAGGTTATGAACAGAACATTCACTACAGAAGATATCCAGAAGACTAACAAACACATGAAAAATTGCTCCAGGTCGCTGATTGTCAGAGAAATGCAAATAAAGACAACATTGAGATACCACCTCACCACTGTGAGAATGTCTTACATCAAAAAGGAAAGTAGCAACAAATGCTGGAGAGGCTGTGAGGACAGAGGAACCCTTCTGAATTGCTGCTGGGAATGTAAACTGGTTCAGCTTCTGTGGAGAGCTGTCTGGAGAACTCTCACAATGCTAGACACGGACCTTCCATATGATCCAGTAATTCCTCTCTTGGGGATATACCCCAAAGACTCCATAATATCCAACCAAAAAGATATTTGTATACCTATGTTCATAGCAGCACAATTCATAATAGCTACAACCTGGAAGCAACTCAGGTGCCCAACAACAGATGAGTGGCTGAGAAAGCTGTGGTATATAAACACAATGGAATACTATGCAGCTACTAAGAACAATGAATCCACCTTCTCTGACCCATCTTGGATGGACTAGAAGGAATTATGTTAAATGAGCTAAGTCAGAAAGATAAAAATGAGTATGGTATGATCCCACTCATCAACAGAATTTGAGAAAGAAAAACAGAAATGGGAACTAAAAGCAGGATTTGACTAAATATGGAGTAGGGCACCAAAGTAAAAACCCTGGCTTGAGGGTGAGGGTGTATATTTGGCTTCCCAGGACCGCGGGGGTGGGGTGGGTGGTTTGTGGGACGAGATACAGTCTTTTGGTGGTGGCAATGATGTTTATGTACACTCCTATTAATTTATAGTCATATAAATCACGATTTAATTAATATAAGAGAGGAAAAATTGATTATATGTCTCAAAATTTTTAAAGAACAGACTGAGTCTTTTTAATACATAGACTGAGTCTTTGATATGTTGACTCTCTCAAGAGCCTAGACCAGGGAGAACAGAAGCAACCGGTGGCACAGCTATATACAAGTAATGTCAAAGGACATAAATTATGGTGATGTTAGGCATTATTCATCAAATCTTAACAAAGGGATTTTAAGATAACCTAGTTACCAAATAATGTGGTTATAACAATAACTATCTATTGTCTTCTTGAACCCTAAGACAGCAGGAAACTCAGTTCCACTATAGAGCCTATATTTCCCACAGTCCTGGAACCTCTAGGGTGGGGCACACTTTCCTGCATGCTTCTCTCAATTCATACCAAGTAATATAGCATCCACCAATCTTAACCTAATTGATGCAATGAGTACTGCCTCAGCATGGTTCACGTCAGACTATATCCAGAGACTTCAGGTGTGGAATGACAACCCTTCAGCTTCATTACTTGGGTAAGACCTTTCCTTCCATGGTATTCTCTAATTCCATTCCAGGAGGTTCACTTCCTAACAAAGTCCCAAAACCTAGATATATACCAGGTCCCCTGAGATAGAGTATATATTCATACATATCCATAAACTAGGGCAAAATATATATACCTGAAAGCAAAAGTACACAATAGCCTGCAGTGAGTCAGCATAAAGTTCCTAATGAAATAGTATCTAATTAGACTTAGATACCCTCCTCACCTACTTCCTATTACAGTTCTCTCACTCACTCCGAAGCTAACTTTATCAAAGCAAGGACTGCAAAAGCTGAATATGGGCAAGAGACTGGCATACGTTAATGATGACTCTTTAGTCACTATCTGGCCACCCCATCAGCTGGGGCTCTAGTCGGGGAGTCCTGAGATTCCCAAGCAGACATGATGGGCCTAGACCTCAATTAAATCCCTCTCTCCATTGTTACTGGTGATCTCTATCAGGAACAACAAAATAGAACCCTATGTGGGCCTTCATAGGACCTGGTCCTCAACTTGGATCAACAACTGTAGAGAATGTTCTATCCTCCAAAGGGAGGACGGACAACATACTCTATGCTACACCTGAGGAAGATGGGTCGATATTGGGGCAGCTTGGAATGTTCCTACTCATGACCACAGAATGTGAGCTCAGATCTACAGAGATGCAGAGATCACATAGGCTCCTAAGCTAAATATGGGCCCCAGACCAAATCAGATCAATGGGGTTTACAGTCAACAATATTTATACCCCGTCCCTATATTAGGGAGCTACTCTCTTCCCTGATCCAGATCTCTGGACCTTTTACTAGCCATGACATCATCTCCCCAGAGAATAACTTGGATCCACCTACATATAAGATTTCCAGCTCAGAGAGACCAAAAAAAAAAAAAAAAAAAAGCATAGCTTCATTCCTTTGAAATATGACTAAAATATGCCTACTAGGTATCTACAAAATGGAGTACCCCCCAAAAAAACTTCATCTGCACTATTCCAGCCTTTAGGTCCATGATCATTCAACAATTTGTTTAGCTTTGTATCTTAACTCTCTTTTCAGCCACCAGGTTCCAGATGCTAGCAGACTGTGACCAGACTTCCCTGGACAGACACCCCACCAATGTGTCCTGGATCTCCACTTCCCCAGAGCCCCAGCCCACTAGGGAAAGAGAGAGGCAGGCTGGGAGTATGGATCGACCAATCAATGCCCATATTTAGCCTAAGCATTTACAGAAGCCACACCTTCCACCTTCTGCATCCCACAATGATCTTGGGTCCATACTCCCAGAGGGATAAAGAATAGGAAAGCTATCAGGGGAGGGCATGGGATACAGGATCCCTTGTGTGGGAACTGTGTGGATGTAACTTGTAGAAACATAGTGCATTTCAGATGCTTGATAAAGGTTTTCAAGAAATGACGGGATAGGGAGATAAAGGAGGGGAAATCCCTTGGCAGGTTCTTTGTCTCATGCATTATATCTCTAAACTGTTCAATAGCTGTTCGTGTTTATTTCCTCTGTTCAGGAGAGATGAGGGCAGAGGTTAGCATTGTTTTCAAGACAACTTTGAATCATTATGTCTGTTCTTTCCTAATGTCTTCTTGTAATACTAGTATTTTGACATCATCACTATATTTTATTTTTTTCCTGGTTATGCATCAGTGGATTTAATTAACTCTTTAAAATTTTTAAAATATATATATTTATTTATTTTCCCTTTTCTTGCCCTTTTTTAACATTGTTGTGGTTATTGATATCATTGTTGTCGGATAAGACAGAGAGAAATGGAGAGGGGAGGGGAAGACAGAGAGGGAGAGAAAAAGACACCTGCAGACCTACTTCACCACTTATGAAGCAACTCCCCTACAGGTGGGGAGCCTGGGGCTCCATCCAGGATCCTTAAGCCACCCCTTGTGCCTCGCCCCATGTGCTCTCAACCCGCTGCACTACCGCTAGACTCCCTTTAATTAACTTTTTAAATAGCACTGAATTTTGCTTCCTCAGGAAAGTATGGGTAGCCTGGTGGTCCAATGTACGTACAATCAATGTCTGTGTCTGATTTTTTTTTTTTTACAAAATATATAACCCCTTAATTTGTTTTTGCAAATGACTTCCTTCCGTTCTTTAAACATCTCCAGATGATAGCTCCTCTTAATCTAGAATCTAGACATGTCTGAAGTCCTAATCACTAAAAAAAAAAAAAAAAAAAAAAAAAAAAATTTGCAAAGAATTTCCCCCCTGGGAAAAGGTAAAATATTCTTCATACAAAGAAGAAAAAATATAGATACTTTATAAAGATGACACAAAATTACTTAGTGTTCATTAAACACAAAGATATTTCTATAATGTAATTATATTTGTAGGGTAAATATATTGATAATATATAGCCCTATGGGAAATCCTTCAAAAGTATTTTCTACCCATATTTGGGACTACAATGGTGTTTATAAACACCAAGTAGAATCTGCCCAATAATTCTTCTCGGTTTTATTATTCTAACTACAGGCCTGGAAGTAGCATACACTGCAGACCATGTAGTCTACTGTGTGCAAGAACTGAGTTCAAACACCCAGTCCCTAACTGCAGACGGGAAGATTCACAATTAGTGAAGTAGCACTGCAAATGACTCTTACTCTGCCTCTCTCTCCAATATCTTTCTGTTTTTCTCTGATTATATATAAAGAAAGATAAAAGGCATGGCCATTGGAGTGGTAGAGTTATTATGCAGGCACATATTCCCAGCAATAACCCTGGAATTAAAAATAGAAAAATAGATCTAGTGGTCACACGTCTTCTCAAATTAAATATTCAAAATATTAGATAGAAGGAGAGTTTCCTCAACAAATGGCGTTGGGAAAATTGGGCTCAAACATGGAGGAGAATAACACTAGAACTAGCTCATCTCATCACACACAGAAGTATATCCCATATGGATCAAATATTTGGAAGTTAAACTTTACAACAAACCCACAGCAAACATCATTCTTGATGGGGTAAAGCAGAAAGCTTTCCCTTAAAATTGAGAGCCAGACAAGGATGTCCACTATCTCCTCTTCCAAAGAAGAGGAGGACCAACAAACATATTAAAAATATGAACAGCAATATTTTTTTTGCAGTTGTTTATCAGTCATCAAAACTGCCTTCAGTTGAGGAAAAAAATTTCTTGCTACTCTTGTTCATCTGAATGGCAATACTGAGTGCTTGCAAAAAAAAAAAAAAAAAAAAGCTGGAGCATGCACAGCAGCACAATTCAGGGAGTTATCTTTGACTTGAACATTTGTATAAATAATGCCAGCCCAAAGCCTAGCAACTTGTTTCTTCTGCTCAGTCTGATAACCTAATACTAGAATGGACATACAGCTATTGAAAATAGTTTCAGTGACTCTCAGGGATAGCTGAACTACTACTCACATCTGGACTCTATATTTTTACAAGGTATTCTAACAGCAGAACCAGATTCAAATCCCGAATCACCTGCAAGAGAGTCCAGGAAATGATATTTCAAAATTTCCAACTTTTCTTAAGAAAAAGATAAATAAAAGGAAGAAAAAATGTAGAAGGGAGAGTTACAGAACCAATCCAATACAAGTTATCTGTTGTTTATGGTCATCAGCATGACATGAGGATGGCTTATAACCCTTCAGTGTATAATACACTTTCTTTTAAAAATATTTTTATTTATTATTGGATAGAGACAGAGAGAAACTGAGAGGGGAGGGAGAGAGACAGAGATACACTTGCAGACTTGCTTCACACTTGTGAAGCTTTCCCCTTGCAGATGGGAACCAGGGCTTGAACCTGGATCCGTGTGCACTGTAGGGTGTGCACTTTACCAAATGTGCCATTGCCTGCCCCCCTTTTTAATATTTTTCCATACACTTTCTTATATAGAAGCCTGGTATTATATCTCTATAAATTCAATACAGATTTACTTTGTATATTGCCATAACCTGTTGTGTTACGGTATACTTCCAAGAATAACATTTTTCCAGCAATTAGAACCACATTTAGAAGGTTATGCTTCATAGAAAATTAAGAGCAAGTGAATCCTAATGCCCACTAAGCAAAATGGCAGGGCAAATAGCCTTAATCTATTTTTTATTGTCTTTCACGATTGCAGCCTATCTAGCTTTATTTGCATATGCTAAATTCTCATATAGTTCAAAAGCAATGAATTTATAAAGCATAATATTGTGTATGCCTGGCACTCTGCTTAGTGCTGTGATTGCTACAGATGTGCACTAGGATGGATCATAACATCAGGCAGCTCACATATGGCTTCGGGAGGAGCGTGAATGGAACATATGCAATATGGAAAGGGCTAAAAAAAGAGACACACAGATTAGCACTTAGGGAGTTCAAAGAAATAAGAGGAGGTCCCTTTTGACTGGAAGGAGTTAGCAGCTGAGATAAACATATGTGGTGATATGTGAAAACAAGTAAATCTTTATACAGTCTTTCTCTCTTTGAATAAGAAGTCAGTTTTCTATCACTTTAACAAGATAGTGCTGACCTTCTCCTAATAGTTTTAATGTGTTTTCCTGCTATTCCTTTGACCATACCTTTAGAGAATTATAATTTGTCAAGTTGCAGTAAGATAATTTTAAATATAGTAATTTTACTTATTTTTTTAATTTTCCCTTTGTCCAGTCCTTCCTCTAGATCCTAAAGGTCTTAATGTGTTATTGTATAAAATATCTAGTAGATGTAAAAGAAAGAATTTCAATATGAAATTATTCCTTCCCTTGCTTAGTAAAAGTTTAATTCAGGAGATAGAACACATTTGTGTAGTGCAGAGGAAGGAGGAGAGCCCCAAATCTTGCAGGATGTAAGAGAAAGAGGGATGATTTTCCCAGACCAAATTAAAATTAGAAGACTAGCTGAAAAGAAAAATATGCTCTCCAGTTCTGGACAATGCAGTGCGCTGTCTTGAAGACAAAGTTTGGCAAACTTAAGGAGACATTTTCCTGGCCCCCAGTACCTGACCTCTCCTCAACTTTGTAAACAAACAAACAAATAAACAAAAACATACACTAGCAGTAATCATGAAAGCCAAGAACCAACATTTTTTTCAAAAAAAAAAAATATGTGGATTTGAACACTAAGGCCAGCACCAGCAAAATGCCAGATGCCAACCAGAACTTACTGATTTTCCCAGAGGCAAATAGAGCTCTTATGGATGAGTGAGATCAAATTCCAAACCAAGGTTCTCTTGTGCACTTGAATTTGAGAATTAAGTTACATCCACCACATGCTTTTCTCCAGCAAAAGTAAATATTGATTTGTAGCTCAGTGGAAGAGAAAGAAACATATGTAGAGGGAATTGTATGGACTTCAAAACAAGGAAAATAAATCTTTCAAAAAGATTGATCTCCTATGAGGACAGAGGAGTGTGCATAGTACCTGCCCGCTTCAGGAGGCAGTCTTTTCAGCTCATTTTATCTGTGACCAGTTTTCAGAACTACTAGAGCATTTCCACAAAAGTGGAAAGATTTTTATGGGCTACAATAAAATTTCCCTGTAAACATTTTGCTTTAATCAGAGCCAGTGAATTGGGAGGAAAGTGGGAGAGAGTTGAATTTATCCAGTCACACCAGGCAAATGCTCAGTGGTATGATTTTAAATAGCAACCCTGATTTAAAAGTGTGTATATGGCTTGTGACTAGTAATAGGACAGACTTTTAAAAGATTTGCTGAATGTTGGACATTTTTCTTGCAAGTTAAGAATGCCATAAATATAGTTTATGCTCTATTTACCACTCAGGAGAGAGGAAGAGAGAAAGTCAGAGAGAGACAGAGACAGAGAAAGAGAGAAGTCCACTTTATTGAGCCCATAACATGAGGTTTTAGTTCATTATGTACACCAAGCCTCTATGGGAGGGTACATATTAGATTTAAGAGACCTCACACAGTACTAGTTTATTTTATTATTTTTATTGATACCAAGTTATCGCTGGGGCTGGGTTTCTGCACAGTGAATCCACCATTCCTGGCAGTAATCTTTGCTTTTTAAAAATATTATTATTATTATTGTTTTATTTATAGGATACACAGAATTTGAAAGGGAAGGAGGATATAAAAAGGGAAGGAGAAAGAGAAAGACCAGCTTTATTACCTGTGAAGCCTTCCTGCCACTGTGCAGATGGAGAGTGGGGACTCAATCCCAGGTTCTAAAGCATGGTAATGTGTTCACTTAACCTTGTGTGCTATTGTATGATCTGACTATTAGTTTTAAGACTAAAAATTGCTATGGTTGAAACAATTGTAATATGAGTTATTATATATTATATAGTCCATTATATAAACAATTATAAGTTATTTACTTATCTATTTTAGCATGCAACATTAAGCAGAACATCACTCTAGCAAATGTGATACTTGGGATCAAACTTGGGACCTGGTACATACATATTTCGAGCTCTAACACAACAAAATCATTTTTTAAAAGTAGACAAATGCATTTAAGATCATTAATCATTATCTCCCATTTTTAATATTGGGTATTTTTTAAATATTTGTTTGTTCATTTACTAAAACAAAACAGAAAGAGTGAGAGTGAACCACAACATCGTGGTGGCATATAAAAAGGCAAGTACTGAACTTGAGACCTCATAGTATGGCACATATGGGACTATAGTTACTGTACAACCTCTCAGGACATGAATAGGAGCTAATTTAAAAGATAATCAAGACTGCTGAATATTACTTTAATACCAATGTAAATCAATATTTCCCTCCTCCAAACACTTTAATTTCAAATGGTTTAAAGGAAATTGTTCCAAGTTTGAATGTTAAGTGCTATGCCTCTGAATAAAAAAATAGGCCTATTCTCATAGATAAGATACGAAAATAACATATCAGAAACAAATGAATAGAACTAGCAGTTATTATGCTTAGTGAACTAAGTAAGGAGGTTAAAGACAACTAAGGGTTGATTTCATTCATACAAAGAATATAGAGAACTGAAGCTCGTGAACTTGCAAATAATAAGCATATTAATAATTATTATGCATAGCATCAAATTAAATGAGGAAGATCAAATATATTATTCAAGTGAACATACATAAGGTGATAAATGTGAAGATATATGTAACAGGTAGTTAGTTACACATCAAATTGTAAGGTCAGAACATAGTTCTTATAGCATAGAGTATAGGTAGGGATATTTTAAACTTAATTATAGGTGTCATTGCCTAAATGTTATTACAACCAAGCACACATCTTTGATGCCCTAAGAAATATTGATGTTACTCTCTGGTCACCTTTATACAACCCTGAGACTTCCAGGAAGAATCCTGATAATCAGATTTGTAAACTGAAAATTAGAAGTCACTATTCAAGAAAGTAGAAAGAAATGAAAGATTATCCTATGCTCATGGATGAGAGAATTAGTATCATTAAAATGATCTTCCTCCACAGAGTCATATAAAGATTTAATGCCATTCTATCAAACTACCAATATGTTTCTTTAAAAGGATAGAACAAAAGCTACTAAAAGTTACCTGTAAATATTGCCAAAGCAATCCTCAAAACATGAGCAAAAAAAAAAAAAAAAGATCACATACCTCCTGATCTAAAATTATACTATTGGGTCACTGTCATCAAATTTACTAAGTAACAGAAATAAAATAGACCCATAGGCCAGTGGGTTAGACTTGAAAGCTAATAAATAAGCCCCCCATGTACCCAAGCAAACGTATGTCTACAGGCATTTAAATTTTGATAAGAGCACTCAAAAAATTAAATAAAGGATAGTCTCTTCAACAAATGGTGTTGGGAAAATTGGGTCAAAACATGCCAGTGAACTAAGCTGAACTACTACATATCACTCTGCACAAAAATAAACTCCAAGTAGATCTAAGACATGGACATTAGACCAGAAATCATCAAATACATGGGAAAAAATAAATTAGCAGAACACTTCATGATCTATGCTTCAGAAAGGTCTTTAAATATTCAAGTCCAAGGATGAAGAAAACAAGAATCAACCAGTGGTGCTACATCAAAATTAAAATCTCGGGAGCAGTTAAAATCTAGCACAGCGGGTTAACCGCACATGGCAAAGTGCAAAGACCAGTGTAAGGATCCGCTTAGAGCCCCCAGCTCCCCATCTGCAGGGGAGTCACTTCACAGGCAGTGAAGCAAGTCTACAGGTGTCTGTCTTTCTCTCCCCTCTTTGTCTTCCCCTCCTCTCTCCAAATCTCTCTGTCCTATCCAACAGCAACATCAATAACAACAACAATAATAACTGCAACAATAAAAACAACAAGGGCAACAAAAGGGGATTAAAAAAAATAAATATTTAAAAAATAAAAAAAAAATTAAAATCTTATGCACAGCAAAGAGAGTCATCACTACAAGAGAAAGACACCCTAAAGAATAGGAGAGGATTAGGGCCAGGCAGTGGAGCACATGGTTAAATGCACATATCACAGTATGCAAGGACACAAGTGCAAGTCCCTGGTCTCCATCTGTAACGGGAAAGCTTTACAAACAGGGAAGTAGGGCTGCAGGTGTCTTTCTGTCTCCCTCTTTCTATCTCTCCCTCCCTTCTCAATTTGTCTCTGTTTCTATCCAATAATAAAAATAAATAAATATAGTTTTAAAATAAAAGTGGGAGAGGATCTTTATACAAAATATGTCAGATAAAGGACTAATGACTAAGATATATAAAGAGCTCACTAAACCTAATAATAAGAATAAAAGAACATTAGAAATGGTACAAGAATATGGAAAGAATTTTCACCAGAGAAACCTTGAAGGCCAACAGATACATGAGAAAGTGCTCAAAGTTGCTTACGTGTGTGAGCGTGTGCGTGTGCTTGTGCATGTGTGTGTATTTCTTGCCTCCAGCATTATGGCTGGAGCTCAGCACTAGGAATCAACAGTTCCTGGAGGCCATTTCTTCCCATTTTTGTTGCTCTTGTTGTTCTTGCTGTTATTATTGTTAGAGGGTGAGCTTAGTGTAAGAATATTAGAGAAATCTGATAAATGAGAATAAATGACTAAATATTCTATATGTTCTCATATATAATTAATAATGAA
Organism: Erinaceus europaeus; assembly: GCF_950295315.1. Lineage (NCBI taxonomy): Eukaryota > Metazoa > Chordata > Mammalia > Eulipotyphla > Erinaceidae > Erinaceus > Erinaceus europaeus. The sequence goes on along the minus strand of NC_080175.1, from coordinate 21,826,879 downwards.
AGGGATTCTGATGGAAGTCAACATAAACCCATAATGAAACTTTAATGTAATTGACTGAAAATGCACATTTATCATTAAAATCAGGAAACATGTAAGAAATGATGAACTAATGAAATTTCATTACCAGCATATTCTTTATTAGTGTAGTTTAAAATAGTGGAGTATTGTACCTACCTTAATTTACTTTGTCTTCCAATACCATTGTAATCTCCTTAGAAAAATCTGTGTCTATGAATTCATTTCTCCCTAGAGTGGCCTTTAAATTTTTTTTTATTATCATACCTTTATCATTCCAGACAATATACTATGACATCAACTTAGCTTCTCCTGGAATAGTGGGAGCTGGGCACAAACCTGGGCCACATGTGTGGCAAAGCCAACACCCCCCCTCCTAACAAATGAACTTGTTTGACCTTAAAGAATAATGCTGGGAGTCGGGTGTGGCGCAGCGGGTTAAAGCACGTGGCTCAAACCTCAAGGACTGGTAAAGATCCCCAGGTTTCCCATCTGCAGGGGATTCGCTTCACAGGGTGAAGCAGGTCTGTAGGTGTCTGTCTTTCTCTCCCCCTCTCTGTCTTCCCCTCCTCTCTCAATTTCTCTCTGTTCTATCCAACAACAATGGCAGCAATAACAACAACAATAATAACAATGAGGATAAACAACAAGGGCAACAAATAGGGGGGGGGGAAAGAATAATGTTAAAGTAAGTTTATACTCATGAGTTTTCCCTCACTTGCTTTCCTTTCTGAGACAGGTAGAATAAAGACCCTCCCTACACCTCTCAAATCTGTCCATATCCTAAAACCCAGAACCTATGAATAGGTGATGTTGCATGGAAAAGAGCAATCAAGGTTGTATGTGTAGGATTAAGGCTACTGCAACATTAATTAGAAGACGTGAGATAGGACTCATTGTTGTGGTATCTTTCCTTCTTACCCTCTGTCTCTCTGTCACAGTTTCTGACTATCTGAAACAATGTTGGCTCTGAGAGATAAAGTTCGAGAAATTAAAAAAAAAAAAGCAGACATTGGAAAGCACATGTGGAAAAGGGGAAAAAATGAGTGGACAATAGTAGTACCATCAGAAAATGAAAGTCTTCATAAAAAATGTCAGAATTTAAACAAGTGGAAGGAATTATTGATTAAACATATGATGAAGTCTCTGATTTTGAGATAAGGATTGACTTGATTCTGCGTGCCCTATGCCCTACTGTGATTTTAATAAATGCTGGTGAGAAATTTATTTTTCCTTAATAATTCAAGTTCAGCTCCAATCCCTGAAAACAAAGTTATCCTGACTTACCATTAATAAATTGACTGAATGTGAAATAGCACTTTAATTTTGCTTCATTAATGTTCATTAAACAACCAAAAAAGGAAGGAGGCTGATTATGTCAAGCTCAGAATTTTTAATTAAAATGGATAGAAGCAGGAACTCCTAATTTACAAACACAGAGCTTCAGACAGCAAACAGATAAAGTTTACTGTGCACAACGTGGGAAGAAAAAAATTAGCAGTTAATTAGAACTTTAGTCATTTAAAATTTCTCTACCTCAAACACAAATTTCTGCTTTGCATTTTTCCATAAAACTCTCAAGACTGTGGAATAACTCAAATAAATAATTTAATTATTAATGATATATTAGGTTATGGTGTCTTGAATCATATGTCCTTGCAAACATTATTGAGGTAGCATGATAGTGGGAACAGTACAGGCTAAGAAACAAAAAATGTGGACCTGGTTCTGAGTTTCATCTGATGCATGGTGTGATGTAGAATAGTCATTAAATCTTTCTGTGCCTCATTTTTTTTCACCAATAAAATGAAATAACACTTGCTCTTCAAGAAGCTGCTGTTCATATTTCTCATTCTAGCTTTCTTTATTAATCTGTTTGTACATATTGGGAATGGTTGTACAGGTTTCCATTAGCATAGTCCATATTGGGCCTAGGAGATATCATACTAGTTAAGCTAAATACTTTCATGCCTGTACCTCCAACTTTCCAGGTTCAATCTCTGGTACCGCTATAAACCAGACCTAAACAGTGCTTTGGGAAAATAAAAATTAAAATAATAATAATAATAATAATAATAATAATAATAAAGGGGCAGGGTGGCTGCACACCCTGTAGAACAAAGTGTTACTTTGCTTGGCAATATAGGTTCAATAATCACTGGTCCCCACATGCAGAGAGGGAAGCTTCATTAGTGGTGAAGTGATACTGCAGATGTTTCTCCTCTCCCCCCTTCTCTGTCAAAAGCAGATATAAAAAGGAAAAAAAAAAAGGTAATGGATGGTGGAGCCATGCATGTACTAAACCTCAGGAAAAACACTGGTGGCAGGAAAAAAGAAGTGTGTGTGTGTGTGTGTGTGTGTGTGTGTGTGTCAATTCAACATCAGAAAAAAACATACATAGTCTGGCTCACGATGTCAATCTGACCCCTAAAGAATTTGATTCAGTTTTAATGTAGCTTCCTGTAATCTCAAAAACTGCCTAAAAACACAGACTTTCTTTCATCTTTACTGTCTGAATACATGAGAAATATGCAAACTTTTCAATCCTGTTTCCATTTATCAAGGAAAGAGAAGTTATGATTCCCTGTAAAGTAGCTATTTTTCAGAGTATGACAGGTGAAAATCACATTATGTTATAGATAAATTCATGGGGGTAAGATATATAATTTAACTCTTATTTCCAATATAAGTGGACAAATTGATATTTTTTTTAAAAGCTTGGAAGATAGTTCACCTAGCAAAAAGCATACTTTGTCACGCTTGTGACCCAAGTTAGAATTGTGTCCCCTCACTACTGGGCCAATTTCATTTTTAGTGATGTCATTCTCTTTATACCTCTGTTCTGTGTGCCTTTCTATATGAAAAATTCAGCTTGGAGTTCCAGCAAAAAAAAAATAACTAATAACAATAAATATAAATAAAACTTTATAAGCAACTCAAAAACATCCGTATATATATGTGTGTGTGTGTACCACATGGTCAGTTTTATTTTAATATTTTAATTTTACCTACATCTCAGATGTACAGAATTTAATGAAATTAAATTATTCATGCTTATCCTTACGACTTATCCATGTAGAGCCTATCTTTTTATTATGCTACTTCCCTTTTATTTTTCATTCTTATGCTATTCCCCTCCTGAAAGGTACTTACACTATGTTTTCAATACATATATTTCCAATTTTCTTTCTGTATATCTATTTAGATTCATGTATATCCTTAAAAATGCAATGTTATTTAACGTGTGCTTTTAAATTACACAACTGATACAATAAATCTTATACTTGAGCAGTCTGGAGGCAGGGCTATGGAGCAGCAGCAGCAGCTGTGTTTTTCTCCTCTACTCCACCAGGTGAACTAGGAATACCAAAGGAGACCACAACAAGACAGGAATAGAACAACTTCAGGAACCCACCAAATCACAGGTGAGGGCAAATACAAACACATGTGGCTCCTGGACAGAGAGGGGCCTATGGAGAGATAAAGTGTCTGGTAACAGTCCAGCAGTTTACCAATTGAGACACCTCTCCAGTCTGTTTCACCAACAAAAAGATGGCGGAAGGGAGGAGAGGACTCCACTAAGACTCACCAAATGTAACTGTGAGTCCCCATTGCTACTGCCCTCAGAATCTGAAGCAGCGGCAGCGAAGCCCTGTGCTGACACCACCAGACAGAGAACTAACCAGGAAACTCAGGAGAAGGTCTATACCTCTGTGGCTTAGCAGAGGGGCTGTGAGAGTCTCTTTGCATAATCACTGGATTATTTCTGCCCCACCCTGCTTTATTTCTTGGTCAGGAGTCAGGGATTAAGCTAAGAAACCTACTTAAAGTTTAAAAGCCCTCAGGCTCCCATAGCTTACAGGGAAGAAAAAGAACAAAAGAGGTTTTTAAGACAATGAACTCAAACTCAGGGATTAAAATAATATTAAACAACTGTCAATTCCCACAACTATGAACCCTTTAATTACCTTACCTGAACACAGGTCAATCCAGGCAAAAGTGATTAGTAATTTGAGAGGTACGGAGAGAGAGAAACATCATAACATACTATATAAAATGGTTAATCCAACAAGAAGAAATATTGGAAAATGAACCAGGACAAGAATCCAGCTAAAAGCCCCCAAAGGTTGAAGCACAAAATAATGAGGTCAACATCCAAATACAGGAGTGAGTAAGTGTTTGAAAAAATTGTCATTAGAAATGAATGAGACCCTGGAAGAAAACACTAATTATCTCAAGGTTAGTAGAGAGCTGAATTCTGAAACAGCTGATCTAGGAAAACAACCAGCTGAACAAGCTAACACAGTATTAGAACATGGTAACAAAATAGATGAACTCCAGAAAGCATTAGAGGGGAGAGAGAACAGAATAAATGAGGCTGAAGACAGAATTAGCAGCATCTAGGAAGAATTAGAGACAACTAAAAAAGAAGTTAGATCTCAAAAAGAGATTCTGAAAACAACAACAAAGACCTATGGGATGACTTTGAAATAAATAATATACGTATTATTGGCTTACCAGAGGTAAAAAGAGAGGGAGGGGAAGAAAGCATTCTTCAGGACATAATAGCTGAGAACTTCTCCAGTCTGGACAACATAAAAGACATAAAGGTTCAAGAAGCCCAGAGGGTCCCAAAGAGAATTAACTCAGACTTAAAGACACCAAGACACATCATATTTAGAATGGAAAGGAATAAGGATAAAGAAAGTATTCTGAAGGCTGCAAGAGAAAAACAGTCACCTACAGAGGAAAACCCATAAGATTAGCAGCAGACTTCTACATACAAACACTACAAGCCAGAAGAGAATGGCAGGATATCTATCAAGTGCTCAATGAGAAAGTCTTTCAACCAAGACTACTGTATCCTGATAGACTGTCATTCAGACTTGATGGAGGCATATAAACCTTCTCAGACAAGCAACAGTTGAAGGAATCAACTATCACCAAGCCTACCCAGAAAGACTTCTGAAAGGTCTCCTATGAACAGTGTGACCACCATAAATATGCCATATATCAGAACACTCTAAAAATCTACAAGAATGACATTAAAATATCTTCACTCTTTCATATCAATAAATGTCAGTGGCCTAAATACACCTATTAAAAGGCACAGAGTAGGAAGATGGATCAGAAAACACAACCCAACAATATGCTGTCTACAGGAAACCCACCTAACTCAACAAGGCAAACACAGACACAGATTGAAAGGATTGAAAACTATCATACAAGCTAATGGCCCACAAAAAAAGTGCAGGAACAGCTATTCTCATATCTGACATGATAGACTTTAAAAAAAACAAAATTTAAAAAGATAGGGATGAACACTACTTAATGCTCAGGGGATCAGTCAATAAAGAGACTTAACAATTATTAACATCTATGCACTCGGTGAGAAGCCATCTAAGTACATCAAACATCTACTGAAAGAGCTACAACAATATATTAACAGCAACCAAGTAATAGTAGGTGGCTTCAACACCCCACTCTCTCAAATTGACAGATTATCCAGGCAGAAAATCAACAAAGACATGAGGGAGCTAAGTGAGGAGATAGATAAACTAGAATAATTAGACATTTTCAGGGTCATTCATCCCAAGAAAGTGGAATACACATTTTATTCAAGTCCACATGGGTCATTCTCAGACAGGACCATATGTTAGGCCACAAAGACAGCATCAGCAAATTCAAGAGCATTGAAATCATCCCAAAAATCTTCTCAGACCACAGAGGAATTAATCTAACACTTAAGAGTGAACAAAATTTTAGTAATAGTCCCAAAATGTGGAAGCTAAACAGTACACTACTTAACAACTACTGGGTCAAAAAGGAAATAAAGGAGGAAATCAAAATGTTTCAGGAATTCAATAAAAATGAAGACACAAGCTATCAAAATATATGAGACACAACTAAGGGAGGGAAGTTCATAGACATACAAGCACACATTAGGAAACAAGAAAAAGCACAAATAAACAGCCTGATTGCACATCTTAAAGATGAAGAAGGAGGAGAAAGAGGAGGGGAGGAGGAAAAGAAGGAAGAGGAGGAGAAGGAGGAAAAAGAGGAAGATGAGGAGAAGGAGGAGAAGGAGGAAGAGGAAGAGAAGGAGGAGAAGGAGGAAGAGAAGAAGAGGAGGAGGAGGAGGAGGAGGAGGAGGAGGAGAAGGAGAAGGAGAAGAAGAAGAAGAAGAAGAAGAAGAAGAAGAAGAAGAAGAAGAAGAAGAAGGAGAAGGAGAAGGAGAAGGAGAAGGAGAAGGAGAAGGAGAAGGAGAAGGAGAAGAAGAAAAAGATGAAACCCTAAAGCAACCATAAGGACAGAAATCACTAAAGTTAAGGCAGAAATCAATAACATTGAAAATAAGATCAACAAAAGTAAATTTTGGTTCTTCAAAGGAGTGAAAAAAATTGACAAACTTTTAGCCAGACTCACAAAACAAAAAAGGGAGAAGACCCAAGTAAATCAGGTCATAAATGAAAGAGGAGATATCACAACAGACACCACAGAAACTGAGCATATCATATGAGACTTCTTTTTTAATGTTTATTTATTTATTTGTTTTTCCTATTGTTGCCCTTTTTCCTTTATTATTGTTGTTGTTATTGATGTTGTCATTGGTGGATAGGAAAGAGAGAAATGGAGAGAGGAGGGGAAGACAGAGAGGGGGAGAGAAAGACAGACACCTGCAGACCTGCTTCACCACTTGTGAAGCCACCCCCCTGCAGGTGGTGAGCTGGGGGCTAGAACCGGCATCCTTACGCCTGTCCTACCTGCGTTTAATCTGATGCACTACTGACCAACTCCCCATGCGAGAATTCTATGAACAACCATATGCAACTGAGCTAGAGAACCTGGAAGAAATGGATAATTTCCTAGATACCTACGAACGAATGTCCAATATTAAGTAAAGAGAAAGTAGATAACACAGACAGGCCCATCACAGCTAGTAAAATTGAAAGAGTTATCAAAAACCTTCCCAAGAATTAAGTCCTAGGCCAGATGGTTTTTAAAATGAATTCTACAAAATCTTCAAAGATCTAATACCTCTATTTTTAAAAGTCTTCCAAAGATTCAGGACACTGGAATACTCCCAGCTTCTATGAAGCCAACATCACTTTGATACCAAAAGCAGACAGGGACACTACCAAAAAACAAAACTACAGACCAATATCTCTCATGAACATAGACGCTAAAATATTGAACAAAATTCTAGCCAACTGGATACAGCAGTATATTAAAAAGATTGTTCATCATGACCAGGTAGGGTTTATCCCAGGGATGCAAGGTTGGTATACTATATGTAAATCAATGAACGTGATCCACCACATCAATAAAAGCAAGACCAAAATATACATGGTCATATCAATAGATGCAGAGAAAGCCTTTGACAAACTACAACATCCCTTTATGATCAAAACACTACAAAAAATGAGAATAGATGGACAATTTCTGAAGATGGAGTCTATATATAGCAAGCCTATAGCCAACGTCATACTCAATAGTGAAAAACTGGAAGCATTTCCCCTCAGATCAGGTACTAGACAGGGCTGCCCACTTTCACCATTATTATTCAACGTAGTGTTGGAAGATCTTGCCATAACAATCAGGCAGGAGCAAGGAATTAAGAGGATACAGAGAAGAAGTCTAACTCTCCCTATTTACAGATAACATAATAGTATATATAGAAAAACCTAAGGAATCCAGTAATAAGCTTTTGGAAATCATTAGGCAATACAGTAAGGTGTCAGGCTACAAAATTAACATTCAGAGGTCAGTGGCATTCCTCTATGCAAACACTAAGTTAGAAAAGGTTGAAATCCAGAAATCAATTCCTTTTACTATAGCAACAAAAACTATAAAATAACTAGGAATAAACCTAATCAAAGAAGTGAAAAACTTGTATATTGAAAATTATGAGTCACTACTCAAGGAAATTTAGATGGACACATAGAAGTGGAAAGATATTTCATGTTCATAGGCTGGAAGAATTAACATCATCCAAATGAATATACTACCCAGAGCCATATACAAATTTAATGCTATCCCCATCAAGAATCCAACCACATTTTTTAGGAGAAAAGAACAAATGGTATAAATGTTTATCTGGATCCAGAAAAGACCTAGAATTGCCAAAACAATCTTGAGAAGAAAGAACAGAACCAGAGGCATCACCCTCCCAGATCTCAAATTGTATTATAGGGCCATTGTCATCAAAACTGCTTGGTACTGGAACATGAATAGACACACTAACCAGTGCAATAGAATTGAGAGCCCAGATGTAAGCCCCACATCTATGGACATCTAATCTTTGAAAAAAATGTCTAGACAATTAAATGTGGAAAGCAGAGTCTCTTCAACAAATGGTGTTGGAAAAAATGGGTTGAAACATGCAGAAGAATGAAACTGTACCACTATATTTCACCAAATACAAAAGTAAATTCCACGTTGATCAAGGACTTGGATGTTAGACCAGAAACTATCAGATACTTAGAGGAAAATATTGGCAGAAATCTTTTCCACATAAATGTCAAAGATATCTTTAATGAAATGAAAACAATTACAAAGAAGACTAAGGCAAGTATAAACCTATGGGACTACATCAAATTAAAAAGCTTCTGCACAGCAAAAGAAAATACTCCCCAAACCAATAGACCCCCTCACAGAATGGGAGAAGATCTTTACATGCCATACATCAGACAAGAGGCTAATAACCAAAATATATAAAGAGCTTGCCAAACTCAACAACAGGAAAACAAATAACCCCATCCAAAAATGAGGAGAGGACATGGACAGAATATTCACCACAGAAAAGATCCAAAAGGCTGAGAAACATATGAAAAAATGCTTTGTCAGAGAAATGCAAATCAAGACAATGAGATACCACTTCACTCCTGTGAGAATGTCATACATCAGAAAAGGTAACAGCAGCAAATGCTGGAGAGGTTGTGGGGTCAAAGGAACTCTCCTGCACTGCTGGTGGGAATATAAATTGGTGCAACCTCTGTGGAGAACAGTCTGGAAAACTCTTAGAAGGCTAGAAATGGACCTACCCTATGATCCTGCAATTCCTCTCCTGGGAATATATCCTAAGGAACCCAACACACCCATCGAAAAAGATCTGTGTACACATATGTTCTTAGCAGCACAATTTATAATAGCCAAAACCTGGAAGTAACCTAGGTGTCCAACAACATATGAATGGCTGAGCAAGTTGTGGTATATATACACAATGGAATAGTATTCAGCTATAAAAAAAAATGGTGACTTTACAGTTTTCAGCCAATCTTGGATGGACTTTGAAAAATTCATGTTAAGTGAAATAAGTCAGAAACAGAAGGACCAATATGGGATGATCTAGTTCTCAGACAGAAGTTGAAAAACAAGATCAGAAGAGAAAACACAAGTAGAACCTGAACTGTAATTGGCATATTGCACCAAAGTAAAAGACTCTGGGGTGGGTGTAGGGGAGAATACAGGTCCAAAAAGGATGACAGAGGACCTAGTGGGGGATGTATTTTTATATGGAAAACTGGGAACTGTTATGCATGTACAAACTATTGTATTTACTGTTGAATGTAAAACATTAATTCCCTAATAAAGAAATTTAAGAAAATCTTATTCTCACTCCCTTTTATTATTAACATGTTTGTAAGATGTAGCGTAATTGCAATAAATCTGGCCCTTTGCTTATGACTCTGCCTTATATTTTAATTTATGAATGAACTCGGTTTTATTGAATTATTCCTTAGGGACTAGGCATGTAGGTAGTTTCAACTATTGATTGTACTACTGAAAAATATACAGAATGTTACAATAATACATATATGTCTCTTTATGAATTGATGCAGGTGTTTTGGATTTAAATTTTGGGAAAAAAATCTTGGGCTTAATGAAATCACACACGCACTCAAGTGCACTAGAGAGGAGTGAGTGTATCCAAGATTAAAAGGTATGGAGAACCCAAGCATACCCCTTCCCCACTACACAAGCAGTGCATTAATGGGCATAAAGAATTAAACCTGACTTGTTATAGCTTCCAAATAAAGGCTGAAATGGCAGCATCTGGAGCAATAGGAGAGAAAGGAAAAACTTCCCAACAAGGAAAAACACTTCTGTGGATATTGGAGGAAAAAAATCTTTCGAACACTTTTTTTTTGGGGGGGGGATTGAATTAGGGTTGTGTCTAATATCTAGCACCCCTGACCATATGATCCAGCATAACAGAGAGGACCCTAGTACTGAGGGTCAGAGAGTAGTGACTACATAGGGACAAAGAACATAATAGTGCTATAAAGTGACTTACTTGTCCTACTTGTCCTAGAACACAAATCAGTAACACTGACCTGATCACTGGTGACAAAATAGCAGATACTGTACTTTTAAAGTATACACACACACACACACACACACACACACACACACACACACACACACACAGATTGACTGCATACATTCAAATAACACATGGAAGTCTTGTACTCTACTGCTGAGCCACCTCCATGACTGCATCTAGATATTATTCGTATAGTCTTGGTTTGTGAGACCAAAAGCTTTAAGGAATGTAAATAGGATCAGAGTCACCAGAAGGCACTAAATTGGCAACCTTGCTGGTAACAGCATGTATGGGTAGGTGTAATATTAGAACACATTCTCCATACTACTACACACTGTAGGAAAATTCCTGATGAACTTTCTACTCAGCCCTGGAAATAAACCAAGTTAAACTGGGGCTATGAGGCAATTATCAAGAAGTCCCACTCCTGGCAGAAAAATTGTCCTAACCCTTGCTTAGTTTTATCTGCCATCTAGCATGCAAGTCATACTGTCAGCAATAACTTTCCAAACATCCCATAAAATAATTAGTTATTAAGGTGTTTTGATAAAAGAATAGAGGTGTGATATCATAAGTTGGCAGCTTTGATGTGTCCTAAAAGCTTGTTTAATATCTTTCAACCTTTAAGCATGATATGTGCTTTCAAAACATTTCTAGAAGCATATAATCTACTAGTGTGCTTTCACATGTATAAAGCAAAACAGTTCATGACGATATGAATGTATAAGCCATATATATTCCATATATAAACCATATCTATACCAAAAATATACACATATAATGTGCAACATAAAAAAGTAATGAATCTGGGTCATATGAGATAGATGCTGAGGAACAAGCAGAGGTATGAAGTAAACATGCACTTTAATGTGATGTGAAACATAGAAAGAAAAAAGTAATAGTTTTAATTAATAAGTCACTTATTGAAAATCACCATTCTCTTTTGTATATTTATCCTGCCAGCAAATACATATTTATAAGCAATGATTCTGAGACATTCCTTAGGTCACAGGACTAGTCTAGTAAATATTGCTAGAAAAGAGAATTTATAGTCATCTGATATTATGGATCAGATTTATTCTTTTTATCTTATTTTTTATTTTATCAGACTTTTCCTACTATGTTGCATTACAAAAAGTATGCCACTTGCCTTCAGTTGCTTATGTCCATGCAATTTCCCACTGTATTTTTCTCAAACATCTTCAAATAGGAAGAGAGCATCTATTGAAGAAGGATGCTGTCTATTCCACTTAACTTTCTGTACATACATTTTGACCTTTACTCTTTAATTCATCATTATGCTTATCATCATAGACAAGTGATTTGACAAGTTGCTTGTCATCCTATGAAGAAAATTTGTGTGACAACTAGGACACTTAGCTGCTGAACTCTCATCTCTAGTGAATCAAGTATTAATTAGTGCCAGACAGGACAAAAATTGTCAAAATACACAGATGAACTTCACAGATACCAAAGCTAATGAACACCTTATTTTACTACCATTCCATTAAACAATAAGGTTAACCACCTTCCTTCAAAGCTTAACAAGACTGGGAAATGTACCAATTTAATGTAGCTATTTAGCCTGCCACCATGTACCTTAAATAAGACATTCTTACTTACATATTATTTCTAAAAACAAAATTGCTTCTACTGTCAACCAGCAATAGGGGTTCCCATTCGTACCAGGCGTACTCTTAAAGTTAACTTTCAGTGCTTTTGTATTATATAGAGAGAGCACAGGGTCTATCTACTAATAATCAAAAGAACAGAAAAGTTTATATATATAATAGTCACTGCTGATTGGCTGAATTATTTCTGAGTCATCTGAAATATACTTCCCTCGGTTATAAAATAATATTCTTTTTATCTTTATCATTTTATTGGGGAGTTTAATGGTTTACAGTATAGTTGTTGAACCATGGGTACAATAGATGGATGCAAAACACTCCTACCCTTAACTTGGGTCCTCTTTCATCATCATATGCCAGAATTCACATCCCCCCTCCAAGGCCCTCCTCTGCCCTCTGTCCCCTGAGTAAAAAAAAAAAAAAAAGCATTTTTTTTATAAAAGTGAAATATAGTAAAACTCTCAAAACATGTTATTTGTTCCTTTCTCAAAAAACTTAATGAATGTGATTTAATGACTGATTACCTTTTGTTAAAGTATTTACTTATTTAGAAAATACATCAAATTCCTTTAATGAATAATTGATATTTCCTCAAATTATTATTCTTCAGTATTCATATTTAATACAAACTGATAAAGGAAATTTTATTCAGAAGCAATAGAAAAGAATTGACTTAGATTAAAAAAGATGTCTTCTAATGCAGGTCTAGAGAAAAAACATCATTATGCCAACTGTCAAAACAAAATGGCAGTCTGGGATCTTTAGTTCACACATTTCCAAAGTTGAGGTGACAGCCTTTTTCATGTACAGATGGCAAAATTTCTTGTATGCATAAAGTTATATAGCCACTCCAACTAGAAGGACGACACTTGCCATGTTTTTTCCACTAGCATCTAACACTGATTTGTCCATATGCTATAGTAAAATATTTCACAGACTTTCTCTGTGTGGTCCAGTGACTTTCATGCCATATGAAGGAGGGAAACTGAGCAGCTGAAACTGTCCCTACACCAAGTTAATATCATCACAGAAAGAATTGACAGTGGAGAATCAGAAGAGTCAGTAGAATAATTAGAGGCATCTAAATTCACAAAGTTCTACTTTCCGTCCTATTCATTCATTATTACATGAAAATTTGTCAAAATGTACTATATGAAATAATAATTCCTGAAAATAATTCTTTTTTAAAAAGTAAGGTTTTTTTTTATTCCCTTTTGTTGCCTTTGTTGGTTTATTGTTGTAGTTATTCTTGTTGTCGTAGTTGTTGGATAGGACAGAGAGAAATTGAGAGAGGAGGGGAAGACAGAGAGGGGGAGAGAAGGACAGACACCTGCAGACCTGCTTCACCACCTGTGAAGAGACTCCCCTGCAGGTAGGGAGCCGGGGGTTCAAACTGGGATTCTTCCGCCGGTCTTTGTGCTTTGCACCAAGTGCACTTAACCCACTGCGCTATGGCCTGACTCCCAAAATAATTCATTTAAAAAGATTCAATGAAAGTCCAGACAATAGCTCACTTTGCAGAGCACAAGCATTACCATGTGCAAGACATTACATTAGATCATCAGTACCACTTGGGGACACCATGGAAAGAATAATGATGCATTTCTTTCTTTCTTTCTTTCTTTCTTTCTTTCTTTCTTTCTTTCTTTCTTTCTTTCTTCCTTCCTTCCTTTCTTTCTTTTTTTCTTTCCTTTCTTTCCTTCTTTCTTTCTAATTAATTTTATAATAATCGACAAGACTGTAGAATAACAGGGGTTCAAATCCATACAATTCTCATGACCAGAGTTTTACGTCCCTTCCTTTCCTTTGGAAGTTTTCCTATTCTTTATCCCTCTGGGAATGTGTACCCAGCATCATTATGGGGTGCAGAAAATGGGAGGTCTGACTTCTGTAATTGCTTCTCTGCTGGACATGGGCATTGGCAGACCAGTCCATACTCCCAGCCTTTTAGCCTGCTTTTGTATTTCCTTAATGGGACAGGGCTCTGGAGAGGCAGGGTTCCAGGACACATCCGTGAGGTCATCTGCATAGGGAAGTTAGGTTGGTGTCATGGTAGCATCTGCAACTTGGTGGAGCCAACTCCATGGCTCCTTTGTCCTTTTCAGCCATCCATTGTCAGCCTGTGTATGGGTTATAGTGTTCTGCCATGGTTCCACTTTGATCCCTCCTGTATACTTCCTCTACCACTGGCCTGGAAATCCTGCTCTCATCCAGAATTCCCAGGTTTAAAGCAGTCTTTTTGCAGAGAGTATGTCAGGTGTTGTCTTCAAGCTGTCCTCTTGGTTCTGGATGGAGCATTTTTTAATGAAACATCTCTTTGTCTTTCCCTCCCTCTTTCTATCTCTTGGTCTGGTTTATTTTTTCTTTCTTTCTTTTTTTTTTCTTCTGTCAACAGGGTTATAATTGGAGCTTGGTGTCAGCACTATGAATCACAGTGGCCACTTTTTCTTTTTCCTTTTCATTTCTGTTTTATTTGGACAGATAGAAATTGAGAGGGAGAGGGGGTGGACAGTGGCACACCCAGTTAAGCACACATAGAGGAAGTATAAGAACCTGCACAAGGATCCCAGTTCAAGCAAGTCCCCAGCTCCTCACCTACAGGAGGATTGCTGGCTCAGATGGTGAAGCAGGTCTTCAGTGTCTATCTTTCTCTCTCTCTCTACCTTCCTCTCCATCCTAACCAAAGAGTCAGGGAAAAAAAGGCCATTGGAGCAATGGACTCAGTGCAGGAACCCAGCCCCAGCAATAACCCTGGAGGCAAAAAAAGGAAAGAAATAAAGAAAGGGGTGTGGGGAGAGAAACTAAGAGGGAGGAGTTAGAAAGAGACAGAGAATGATAAACACCTGCAGACCTGTTTCGAGCAGAGGCTCAAACCCAGGTCCTTTTTCATGATGGTAAATGGACCACCACTTGGTACTTGTGTGAGAGCTTCTAATGAAAATATTGAACCACCCAGAATTATCATCTGTGCACAAGACCCTGACTTCATTCCAGTGCACAGTATTAAAATGGTTCAATGAATATGCAGGTTTGGAAAATATTTAAAGTTTTGAGCTCTCCAGTTTGAGTATAAATGTACTGAGAATTCAGAGTTTTGAAAAAATATTTAATAATAGCTCTTATTAGATATTTAAACACAAAAGTTTTATTTTTGCTTCTTCTGTGGCTTCATTGATTTTTTTTCAGATAAAAAGAGGCAAAGAACCAGAGGTAAAAAGGGGAAAATATCACAACACCAATGCTTCTTCTAGTGTTGCAGCAGCTGGGCTATAATCAAGAGTCAAACCCATGTCAAAGCAGGAACACTATCCAGGAGAGCTATCTTGCTGACCCAAAGCTAACTTTTTGTTAAAGTCTATAAGATTATTTTATAACAAAAATACATTAAGAAACATTGCCTTACAAAGTATTACAAGCAGAAGGTCTCATTTTCCAATGGTCTTGGGTCCACATCTAGTAACTTCCCTCTTGTTGGGATGTAATTAGCATATGGGTGACAAACTGGACATAATTAACATAGGGCTGACATCAGGAAGGAACTTAAGTGCAGACCAGGCAGAAGTCAGGTTCTGTTGTGGTACACTGCTCTCCGGGATCCCTGCTTTCCACCATGCTCGCCCCACCGTGGCCGCTCCTACCAAGATTTGTACACATATAAATCTGAATTTTGGGAATTAGACTTTCTCATGGGCCCAGCCTAGTCTTACCTCTGCTGATAGTTGCCTACTTTGCTGTACATAAAATATACCATTCCAAACTGCTGTAATAAGCCTTGTATTATCTTAAATCAGGCCCAAAGAACCCTTGTAAACTCTTTTATCACTGCCATGTAATAATCTTGATTGTTCTAAACCCAACCCAAGCTGCCACAGTCCTTTAATTTTTTTTTAATTATACTATCTCTTATTTCTTCCACAATACCTATTGTGCTCATTGCTGTTCATGTTAGTGTTGGATATTAGCACTCACACTTTGTTTTTTTTTTTTTTTTTTGGATTTTGCTTCTTTTCCTAATTCTTCTCCTCCTTCCGTTATTAATCATTTCATGAATCCTTACCCATTGCTTGTTGTGATTCTGAGTATGTCTATCCTGACTGTGGTTCTACTCTGACTCTTAAAATTAGTGTCATTTCAGAAAATAAGTAAATAAATAAATGTAAAAAAATTAAAAAAAAAAAAAAAAAACCTGCAGGGGAGTTGCTTCACAGGTGGTGAAGCAGGTCTGCAGGTGTCTCTCTTTCTCTCCCCCTCTCTGTCTTCCCCTCCTCTCTCCATTTCTCTCTGTCCTATCCAACAACAATGACAGCAATAACAACAACAACTATAAACAACAAGGGCAACAAAAGGGAAAATAAGTAAATAAATAAATGTAAAAAAATTAAAAAAAAAAAAAATTAGTGTCATTTCTCTACATTCTACTTCCTTGTTTTGAATTCTGTTCCATTAGCCTTTAGCACTTGTGAATACACACAACACAGTGAAAGTCAGTACAGAACTAAGTGTAACTAAAGAAGACAGACCAGAGGTAGAGCAATGGAACACTCAGTAGAGAGCACACCTTACCATGCTCAAGCACATGAGTTAACCCAGTCCACAACTGCAGTCAGGAAAGCTTTTTATGGAGCAAGATGTCAGAAAAAAAAAAGAGATGACAAAAAACTGGAAAGTGGCAACAGACAGGCATACTTTATGATGGCCTTTTGACCAATAGCAGATCATCATGGGATCCTAGTCAGGGAATCCTTGGGTTTCCCCCTAGATATTTGGGCCTAGATCTCTAAAGGATCCGTTTCTTTCCCTTCACTGACTACTTACATCAGAACTGTTCTCATTAGCCATCTTGTAGACTTTCCCAGGACCTCACCCTCACTATAAATTAGCAACAGTAATAACTAGCTTCTCTCTCTCCAAAGGGAGGCTGGATCATCCTACTCTATTACTGAATGAAGACTGGTCTTGTAATGTGTGCAACTTAGAATGGTCCCAGCTGTGATCATGGATTGTGAACTCAGACTGACTAGGACTCAGAGGTTATATAGGCTCCTGTGCTAAATATGAGTATATATGGGCCCCAGGTCAGATTGATATCATAAACTATCTATTATATTTATATATTTTTTCAAGTTTGGGATCCACTCTCTTTCCTAACCCAGCTTACAAATTTTATTTTCTATTCTGACGCCATCCCCCTAGACAATATTTCTAGTCAACCTCCATGTTAGCTATCAAGATCAAGTAAAGATTACTAAACTCCTGAACTCCTAAGAACTTACCTAAAATAGACACCCTAGTTTCTTTCTGCCCTGGGGTCCCTATTCTCATCAGCTGTATTCTCATTCTTTGGTTCCTATTTACTAAAAATTCTGTCTGGCTTTATATCTTACTGCCTTTTAGCTACCAAGTTACAGATCCTACTATGACTCCATTCTGCCTTCACTAGGCAGATGAACTTGTTGACTTTTTTTTTTGTCTCCAGGGTTATCTCTGGGGCTCAGTGCTGGCACTAAAAATCCACTGCTCCTAGTGGCTATTTATTCTGTTTTATTGGCTAGGAGAGAGAGGAGTTGAGAGGGGTGGGGGAGATAGAAAGGGCAATAGACACCTGCAGACCTGCTTCCACTAGTGAAGCACCCCACCTGCAGGACCCCTGATCCTTGCACTTAGTACTATGTACTTAACCAGGTGCACCACTGCCCAGTCCCATCCTTGCCAATTTGTTTCAGAAACTCAACTATTTAGACCCCTACCCTACTAAGGAAAGATAGTGACAGGCTAGGGGTATTTATAGACTGATCAAAGTCCATGTCCAGTAGAGAATCAATTAAAGAAGTCAGAACTTCATCCTTCTGCACCCCAAAAAGAATTCTGGTCTATATTCCCAGAGGTGGGAAATGTTAGGGGAAGATGACCAGAAATCCCTGAACCCAGCTCCATTGGGACCCAGAATGTTTGTGACCAATTACCTTTGTTTTTTATACTATCAATGAGGGAAGAGAAGCTAGAGAACATCTAAGGCAGCCAGGTGCTGTTTTTCTTATCTGAAAGGAAGAGTAAAAAGGAAGGACACCCAGAAGTTGTAATATATATATTCAACCCATATCTTTGGCCTTAGGAGAACTATGGTATTTACCGTTGGAGAGAGGTGAGAGCACGAAAATTCGGTAGTGGAAGTGAAGTGATAAGGAATTATAGTCCTATTATCTTATAATCTTGTAAATCAATATTAAGTCACTAACAAACTTAAAAATAAAAACCAGGGAGCTGGGCGGCAGCGCAGCAGGTTAAGCACACTTGGTACAAAGTGCAAGGACCAGCATAAGGATCCTGGTTCGAGCCTTTGGCTCCCCACCTGCAGGGGAGTTGCTTCACAGGTAGTGAAGCAGGTCTGCAGGTGTCTATCTTTCTCTACCCCTCTCTGTCTTCCCCTCCTCTCTCAATTTCTCTCTGTCCTATCCAACAATAAATGGCATCAATAACAACAACAATAATAACTACAACATTAAAAAAAAGCAACAAGGGCAACAAAAGGGAATAAATAAATAAATATTAAAAAATTAAAAAATAAAAACCAAACAAGAACAAAGCCTATATCCATCAAAGAAAAAAGTAGACTAGGGCAGCAGATATTTATCTCCCTCTTTCCCTCTCTATCTCTCCCTCTCTATTTTTCAGGAGGAAAAAAAGAAAAAGGAAATGGCCACTTGGAGTGGAAGCGTCATCATGCATGTATGATGCTTTGTGATAATATTGATGGGAAAAAAAAGAAAAACTAAAAATTACAGACCAGTTAAATTTGGAGACACATTTAGAATGCTGAGAATCTGAGCTTTGCTGTCAGGAAATCACCAGCAGTGGATCAAAAACTAGAAGGAAATCAATGTACAAGTCAAGTACGTAAATTTGCTAAGGAAAATGAATCAGGGGCAGACGATGCTTGATTATATCTCTGAAGACTCAGGAGCTTTAGGTTCAATACTCAGCACTCTCATCTAACACCGAGTTGAGCTGTGCTCTGGTCTCCTTTTCTTAAAAATTTTAAGTAGTAAATCATTATATCCACAGGATAGTAGTTGTCATCAATTCAAACAAAAAATAGTCTTTACCTACTAAGTGCAGAACTGTGAGACAAGCCTTTTTGAGTAACAAAGGAATAGCACTGAACTTGAGACAGTTATGGCTTAAGTTTAAAAACGTCCCAAGGGCTGGGGAAACAGCTTAGTGGTTATGCTAGACACTTTCATGCTTGAGGTTCGAAGTTCCAGGTTCAATCCTCAATAGCACCATAAACCAGAGCTGAGCAGTGCTCTGTTCATTCCCTCTTTATGCCTCTCTCTCATTAAAATAAGATAAGCAAGATATTTTTTAAATAAAAAAAGTTCTTCTATCCAAAACATGAATAATCTGCTTCATGAGCCACAGTGTTTCTCTTGATATTTGGCTATATACCTTAACTCAGTCAGGGAAAGAAACCTAAGTTATATCGTTATTTCAGTGACTATTCTTTTCACATCAATAAAATCCATGCACCAGAAATCCAGCACTCCGCTCCCATCATATCCACAAAGAGAGTGGAATGTTGCCAAAGACTACCCCAGACAATATCAGTGTTACTACAGGAGACACTGGACAGCAGCTATGAGAAGGATATGTAGTCTGCATGAGAAAAGATGTTGAAAGCTTTTCTGTCCTCTAATTCAGGCAAAGTAAGCGATGAAACATAATTAGGTTCAGCCTCATTTCTGTTCCATTACAGAATTAAGCTACAATGGGAAACACAGAAGCAAGAATAGAAAGGATGATTGGTACCCTAAGGTGGCATGAATATAATGAATTAATTTCCCCACAGCATTCTTATGACTGAACGTGCTGTGCTGAATGGGTAAATCAGTGAATAAATGCCAGTCATTCCATGGTCTCCTGGCTCTTTCATTATGTTTAAGTAGAAGAATGCCCATCTGCACAAAGATGTAAGAACAAGGTTGTTTAAGGATCACAAACAACCTAAATGTATATCTACAGGGGATGAGAAAAATAAATAATAGTACATAAAATAATCTGCATGTCAACTTAATATTTGTCTTATACTATTAATGGGAGGAAAACGAAAGCATTAAACAATCTGGAAAATGGGAAAGGATTTTTTTTAATTTTTAGTATATGTGTGTGTGGGTTATCACATATACATTGCATATGCCTATTTATCCATAAGCACATGCACATACAAAACAAATGCTTGTGTATGAATAGTGGGTCTCTTCATGGATACAGAAGAAAAAGGAAGCTTGAGATAGCTGCAGTCTCTGGGAGAAATCTACACTGTGTAAGTCCTGTAATGTTATTAATTTCCACTTTATGTTTGTATTAAGGGAAAAAAAACCCGCACCCTATTTAGACACCAGCACCCATGTACACTTACATAACAAAGAACATAAGAGATGACCATTTATCATATTTCAGCTTTGGAATGTCTAACATGTGATATCATTGCTATTAATCCACTATATAATATGCATAGTAAGTATTCTCAGTCTGGAATACAGGCCTATAAAGGATGTACAAAAACTGAATAAAAAATTGAGTATGACTATTTATAACTGTTTGTCCTCATGAAGGAGTTCAGTGCTTTGATCATATTCTCAAAGAATCTAAATACTGAAAAGTGTTAGACTACTGTTTCAGTTTAGCAGACTTTATAAAAAGCTTCTACTAAATCTTGTCAGTTCTTTATATTATAAATAATATTATTTGATGAAGTAACCATGTGGCTATCTTGTCTGCTAGAGTGATGAATGTTCATTTTTAAATGAAAACACTGCTTTGTAGTCTTATTGAATACTTCTGTTATATGAATTTTTAACAAAGGTAACTTGCACAGCTTTTAAAATGAAAAATTACAGGCTGCTATAGTGCTTGTTAGCTAACTAGGGCTTTCTTGAGTCTATGGAACAAATAGACCACATGTTTTGGTGGCATCCATTTTACTCAAGAACTGGAATATTTCGCTTTGTAATACAGAAAATGTTATATTGATCCTGTAATATGTATATTTTTGAGACTACACTTGAGATTAAAAATATTTTGTTCCAGAGAGAGGTGCAGTTTTTGGTTATAGTCTCAAAACTAAGAATTTGCTTTGTTTTTCTACAAATACTTTATAGTATTTCTATAAACTTACTAAAAAATTGTATTTATTATATATAAAATTATATTTATTAATGTTTTATAGTGTGTGGTTAACTTGTCCTTTTTTTCCCCTGCCCTCTATTATTCAGTTTTATAGTACATAGTAGACAAAATCATGCAAAATTCTTGCCTTCTGGGAGCTAATATCTTAATTCAAAATTAAAATTGTCCTTAAAACAGCCATACAAAAGATACCATAGTATGTTTTTAGCTTAAAAAAACATATTTGGGGTGGGCAGTGGTGCACCTGGTTAAATGGTGCACACATTGCTGTGAGCAAGGACCCAGGTTCAAGCCCCTGCTCCCCACCTGCCAGGGAAAAGCTTCAAGAGTGGTGAAGCAGGGCTGCAGGCATCTCTCAGTCTTTCCCTCTCTATCTCTGTCACCCCTATCAATTTCTCTCTGTCTCTATCCATTAATAAAATAAAAATATTGATATAAAAATTTTAAAAACATATATTACCTAAATAATAATTTAAGTGAATAAAAAGATAAAACTGGGACCAGGTGGTGGTGCACCTGGTTGAGCACACATATGACAATGCACAAGAATCTGGTTTCCAGCCTCCAGTCCCCAATTGCAGGAGGAAAGCTTTGCCAGTGGTGAAACAATGTTTCAGGTGTCTCTCTGTCTCTCCCTCTCTATCATCCCCATTTCTCTAGATTTCTGGCTGTCTCTATGCAATAAATAAAATAAAGATAATTAAAAAAATTTAAGATAAAACCTAGTTGATTTTAATTGATTTTTTGTTTCCTTTGCCTAGTAAGATATAAGTTTATTTTATTTCACTTATTCACTGGCACTTTTTTTTCAAATCATTTTATCTGGTGGGGGTAATAGTTTACGGTACAGCTGTTGACACATGGGTAAGAGTTTTCATCTCTACATGATTGGTGTCTTCAGAACACTCTTGTGGAAGGTGCATGTGGTTACACGTGGTCACGGTGGTTGAGCGGAGTTCCCTCAGATCTGTCGCAGCTTCGTTGAAAAAGAATTTACAGGGACACATGTTCAGGTGTTTGGTTTCTGAATTCTTTATTACCCATGTAAAAGTAAAGTTAAGAGGAAAGGCTCAGGGGATAGATTTCCCAAGAGTCTTTGGGCCAAAAACTCAGGCTAAAACCCAAGGTCAGCGACCAAGTCCCAAAACCCCCTTTGTCCGAGATTTGCTCCCTTTATAATGCCACTTATAGGCAGAGCTAGATAGTATAATGGTTATGCAAACCTATTGTCATGCATGAGGCTCCAAAGTTCCAGGTTCAATCTTCTACACAGCCATTAACCAGAGCTGATTAGTGCTCTGATAAAAAAAGAAAGAAGGAAAGAAAGAAAGAAAGAAAGAAAGAAAAGTATAATAAAAAATAAAAAATAAAATAAATAAATAAAATTATATATAATGCCCCTTAAATCACGCTGGGGTCCACTTTTCACTGGCCCAATGTAGTAAACTCCTCCCCATCATATAGCCCAAAAGGAAAAAGTGAAACCCTTCACCAAGTCAATCTCCCACCCCCCCAGCGCTAATTCAGTGAGAACAAACTATGCTAGAGATATGCTAGTGTGCACCTCAGTTCCATGTATGTAAACCCAGCAAGAACAGAATGTACTCTCTCCAAAACCCCCTTTGTCCTGAATTTTCCCTCAACACTGTCACTCCCAGCGTGGGTCCCTTTCCAACATCATGCACCAGGACCTGAGTGTCAACTCTAGCCCTATCCTCTCCCTCCTTCCTCAGAGTCCTATGTTTCACATACATTAATAACCATGTTATTCATAAGTAAGCAGCATTCAAATTCTTCATCAATAGATAAGTGGACAAATAAACAATAATAAAATTAAATATTTTGGTGCTAAAAATAAACGATTAAAGTCATAAAAATACATGGAGGAAAGTTAAAAAGCATGCTATTAAATGGAAGAAGACAGAAAAATTACAATCTATATGATTTAAAATGTGATACCCTGGAAAAGAAAAATATATAGATACACAAAAAAAAAACTAGCAATCTAGTGTAGCTAACTCAGCTTTAGAAGAATAAAGCCAAAAGACTAACACTATCTGACTTCCACATCTGCAGTAATAAGGACAGTGTGGGATTAGTGACAGAACAGGAAAGTGGAGGAGATTATGATTGTGAGGACAGGATTTAGATGGCAACTGTAGATTATATATGCTCAGTTTTGCTGTAAATCCAACATTCTTCTCAATCTATTAATTAATAAAGGGTAAATTCAAATATCGCTTTCAAGAAAGATTCACATAAATTTTATATGGCATTTCGGATTTTAATTGATAGAAGAAATTGCCTTGGGAGTCAGGCATTGGCACATCCAGTTAAGCATACATAATACTGTTGCAAGAACTTACACAGGGGTCAGGAGTTCAAGTCCCTGGCTCCCCACCTGCAGCAGGGACACTTCACAAGTGGTAAGGCAAGTCTTCAGGTATCTGTCTTTCTCCCTCTCTGTCTCTCCCTCTCATCTCAATTTCTTTCTGTCCTATCAAATTAAAAAAAAATGTGCCTTTCAATCAAAACATTTCTGTTGGAACAAAGGTATATGTTTAACCATGTAGAACAGTACAAAGATTTTACAGCTTGCTATAAACAGAATCAAGTTAATTATATGCAAATAAGCCTTTCTAACAAACACCTAAATAACTCAGCCTTGTCTTCATTAAGCTAGAAGATATAGTACATTTCTCAGGGAATTAGACAAGGAATATTAATCAAAGATGCTTGTAGCTTCTAATGAGTTTATTGATTGCTAACCTTAATGCTACAGCCAGCAGCAGAAACCCAAATGACAAGAGTTATTTGAGTAAGCAAATGCTGATCTTCAAATTTCGGATAAAACTGGTAGTTACTTTTAAGCTGTCTTAAAGGGATTTGTTTTGTACAAATTTCCATTGTGAAAGAAAACATATTTAATATTTTCCCTATGGTCTGCTCTAAACCAGAAATCATGAACAATTTCACATCAATCTGGAGAGTATTTGTGGCTGGGAGAGCTAGGTGTTAGTCTGTGACCTGAGGGCAGAGTAAAAAAGAGCAGGCAACAATAAAAGGTAAAGTAGTGAGAAGCAAAACTGAATTTCTCAATTACTAGTAGTTGACCTTGAAGTTGATTTCTCCTCTTACTCTTGTATTCTTAAAATTTCAATAGTTTTTTTTTTCACTTCCTTTTGGCTAAAGTGTCCAAAGAGTATAGTTCTTGCCTAATTGGACTTACTGTTAGCTGAGTGCTTTCAACGTCCGCAGCAGCTCCTGAAACGTTGCTTTCTCGAAAAGTAGTTGCTTGGCTACTTTTCTGTAATAAAGCACTCTGTCCTCCACTAACTGATGACTCGATCGAAAGTTTTAAAGTGTCATTTAGCCCTTGTTATTTTCTATTTTAAACCTCTCCAATCTGGCCTTTATCCCATTCCTTGACAGCATTGATTTATTTCAATTAAAATTCCCTATGTTCAAGCACCACAATTAGCTACTGTCGCTATTGATTCTTATCCCCAGAGATTTATTCATGGCTTCAAAGTTGACCACAAGCTCCTTAGGTCAAAATGAAAAGGGACAGCAGTGAGAATCCTCTACGAAAGGACTTTCTTACAGTAGTGATAATGATAATAATACCTATGGGGTAGTGCCTAATATATCTTGACACACATAAGAAGAATTGTGAGCATCTTTCTCACAGGAAAAACACAGAATACCTTTCTGTCCTTCCTGACTCATACATTCACTTATGGAGAACTGAGGACATAATTGCTCCTTGACAGTCTATGCTCTGAATACTAAGTTGAAAAACACTTGGCAGAAGAGTTACAGGGTAGATTTTATATTTTTTAAAAAAGCTACTTTTAAAATTCATGTTCACTTCTCTGTGCTATTCAGCTCTGCAAAAGAAATGTTTGTGATAACTCTACAAACCTTTAATCTTCTGTTTACGGTGTAAGTGATTGATATTAATAAGGTCAAAACTGCAGTGGTATTTGAAAATCTTTTGTATTAAAACTTCGTTTAGAGGTGTGGGCATGTTTTGCTTTTATTCTTTTGATTTTGGTTTGTAATCCTTTTGATGTGAATAAAAAGTATAAGAAATCTTCTAAATTCAGGCCAAAAGCTGTATAGGTAGTGCAAGCCTGAGAGCGAGTGTAGATATCTAAGTTGGATCTTTAAAAGAATGAATAACTCTCTTTACCAGGTCACCATATATAAAACATAAGCTAAAGATTATCACTCAATGTTAAAAGATTATAAAATTACAATTCACCTCCTGTGCTCTCTAATAATTTTCATGCTCTGTTTATTATTCTTTAAACTAAAATATTTAGAAGTTGTGTGAAGAAAGCCAGATTTTTGTTATTGCTGTCCCTGGCCTTTTACAGACCAAATTTTTTCAGTAGAATAACAGAGACAGGAGCTGGGTGGTGGCATAACCAGTTGAGTGCATACATTATGATGCTCAAGGACCCGGGTTTGAGACCCCTGTCTCCACCTCCAGGGCAGAAGCATTGCAAGTGGTAAGGCAAGTGCTGCAGATGTCTTTCTGCCTCTCTATCCCCTGCTTTCAATTTCTCTTTTTCTTAGCAAATAAAAATAAACAAGAGGAAGAAAAAAAAAAACTAGTAAGTAAATGGCTGGCAGCAACAGTGGACTTGCATAAAAGTACCTAGCTCCAGAGATAACCCTTGTGGCAAGAAAAAAGAGAAGATAGAGAAAGAGATACAAAGGGAGCAGCACCACAATATTGAAGCTTCCTGTAAAAGGCAGTAGCCTTGAAATTCCCTTTTTATGCAGTTGTTTGTTAAGTGCTTTTAGTATGAGTTGCTTGTAGTATGAGGTGGAAAATTCCTTGCCCCTTCCCCCTTGAATAAGCAGGACCTAATCAGTGAAGGCCACCCATTGTTCGAAGGACCCTGCCTGGGGACAAGCCTTATCAGGACCTCATCAGTGAAGGCCACCCATTGTTCAAAGGACCCTACATGGGGACAAGCCTTATCAGGACCTTTGAACAGACTTTGTGGTGTGCTGCCTACCGGATGGGTGGTCATAGCCGATGGCAGGAGGATGTGGCAACCCTGCCTGGTTGAATTCTATTGGTTGTGTGGTCTTACTATATTTGAAACTAGCCCGCGCTTTGCTTTGAATGGATCATGCTTTTGCTAAGTTTGAAACGATTGGATCTTTTGTTTGCTATAGCCTGTTATTGGATGTACGTTGATAAGGTGATGTGCTCCCCCTTCCTGAGTGTAGTCTGAATTCCTATAAATTGTATGTTTTGAGCCCTGTTCGGGGTCGAGCTTGGTAGACTAACACCAGTCACCATCTCGGCCCGGATTGCAATTCGTTACTAAACATCTTTGCTTCCTTACAGTGGATGGTGGTTTGATTTATGCTCGCTAACACTTCCTTCAGTTTGGTAGGCACTGACACTGAACTTGGGTCATGTATGTGAAGAAGCAAGCACACTATCTAAGAAACCCAAGATTTTTTTTCCCTTTTTTGATCCTGACTGTAACTTTCTAAGTTTCACAAATTACACAGAAATGAGTCAATGAGTCAAAATCTTGAGATTCAAATTCAAGAGTCATGTCCCTTCTATTAATGTAAAAAGAGTATAGCATAGTACTTAGGAAAGGGCCAAGGGTCAGATTAAGCCTGGGTTTAAGTAAAAATCACTGGACTTAATTAGTTGACAGACTTTCAACAGATACCTAAATATTATATACCTCTATAATGTAAGGGTATCAGTATGTAACTCAGGGCAAATATAAGAGTTGAATGACTGGGTCAGGTAATGGTGCACCTGGTTAAGTGCATGTGATACAATGTGCATGGACCCAGATTCAAGCCCTGGGTCCCCAGCTTCTGGGGAAAGCTTTGTGAGTGGTGAAACAGTGCTGTAGTTGTGTCACTCTGTCTCTCTTCCTTGACATCTTCCCCATCCCTCTCAATCTCTCTCTGTGTCTCTATCTAATAGATTAAATACTTTGAAATCCAGAAATAATGGTGTTCATGTTAGTCTTAAAAACCTCAGTGGATTATGGAGAGGTAGTTGTGTAGTAGTGTGTAGGACTTAAATGTGTGAGAACCTGAGTTTAATTCTGGCACTGGGTGTGTAAGAGTGATATTCTGTTCTTTATCTTTATCAGTCATTAAAATAAGTAAGTATCTTTTTAAAAACTCAGAAGAAGAGAATAAATCATTTTATATTTTTGTGTGTAATTTACTCTTTAACACTTTGATGGAACATGCCCAGAAGTATAGTTACAATATCTAGGTATTAAATGCTTTGTATATACTCTAAAAAAATAGAAATTTTCATAGAGTTAGTTTTTAAAAGTTCTATTAAAAAAAAAGCTCTACCAATTCCTTTTTCAGACAAGGAAATAAGGAAATGAATATTTAAATATATTTATGTTTATGTATTTGATCTGAACCGACAGACACCCACAGCACAGAATTCCATTGCCTACATACAGAATAGTCTAGTACAACACCCCCTAATCATGGATAACATAGTTCATCTCAGATGAAGCAAACTGTAAATGAACAACTCCCTCTGTTTGGTAATTAAGTCACTTCTTGTCTATGACACCAGTATTTAAGTGTTCTACACTTCTTAGTGCTGTAATGTTACAGAAATTACAGACCAGCAAGAATCAAGTGGCAATATAGATTAGGAGGAGAATATACCTTAATTGCATGGACATGGTCCTATAGAGTTAAAGCTCAAAGCCTAGGTCCTTGGACCAGGTCATAAAGGGGTTTTTATTTGCCTCAGAGAAGGATATTCCCAAGGCTGAAATTTTAAATCTATGGTGGGAACAGAAGCAGAAACAAGAAGTACAAAAGCAACAATAGCTTGCTCATTAATCATGGTGGAACTTTTGGGTTTAGCAGGAATTGAGTTTACCCTAGCAGTTAGAGGGAGTGGGTGAGGCACTGAGCCTTATCCCTGGGGCCAGGGGTTCCTGTGAATGCAGAACTATTTATTAGGTTGGACTTTCTTTAGGTCCAGCGCTGCTGGTTTGTGTATCAGATCACACAGTTGGGGGGGGGGCGGTTAATTTTTAGGACTTCTTATTTTTCTTTATCAGTGGATCTCTGATTGGGCTCCTTATGTCAGTGAAAGATTATTTTACATCAAATGGACCTCATCTGAAGAGAGATCATTCCCATGCATAAGCCAAATCTATAGACAGATTAAATGTGAACATGGAGAGATCTGTTTTACCCTTACTATTACAAAAGTCCTCTTCTGGTTTGGTCTTATCTTCACAAGTCACACATATAGCTGTTGAACAGTTATAAAAGCTATTAACTTGATACAATATTGTGATATATATAAGAAACATAAATTTGGTCATTCAGATGATCCTAATACAGTTCTCATACATATTTGGTCTCTCATCCACAGTACCTGGTTCACAGCTCACAAATTCCTGGGGATTTCCTAAGAATTCTAGCCTTACATGAAAATCATTTGCATAACCATTATGCTGTCTACCAAGTCATTCAAAGCTACACTTCCAATCCTATCCCTGGACTTTCAAGGAGGAGGGACTACAGATGGCCTTCATTTGCTAGTAGTGATTTAATTAATCATGCATAAGTAATGAACCCAAATTAGAGCTTCTGGGTTGGGGAATAAAAGTACTTCCACATAAAACTTACTCCAAATTTCAAGAGAATAGCCACTCCTTTATTCTGAACTAGGCCTAGGTTTCTTTGATATTTCTCTTTATCTAACTGTTTACTTGAAAAATAATAAAAAAGAAATATTTTCATCAACATTAATAATACATGCAACTACTGGTAAGGAAAATAAAAGTAAAACTTCATTAAAAAGAAAAAAAAAAAAGCACTGATCAAGTCTGGCCTACAGTAGTGCAGGTGATTGAACCTGGGACTTTGCAGCCTCAGGCTTGACAGTATCTTTTGCATAACCATTATGATACCTACCCTTGCCCCCTCAACAGTTCCAATTATATGCTGGACTCAAGGTCTTAAGAGTCATTCATATGCTAAAAGGTCCCTTTTGTAAAGTTGGGTATTACTCCTTTTGGGTGCAGGATATAAGAAAAATAAATAAACTAGTGTTTTCTCCTTTTCTTAACTGATTTATTTTATATAAATATTTTTTCTTTCTTTCTTTCTTTATTTATTGGATAGAGACAGCCAGAAATCAAGAGGGAGGTGAATGATATAGAGTAAAAAGCAGAGAGACACCTGTAGCCCTGCTTCACCACTTGCAAGGATTTTCCCCTGCATGTGGGGACCAGGGGCTCAAACCCAGGCCCATGTACATTGTAACATGTGCACTCAAACAGGTGTACCACCACCAGGCCCCTAGTGTTCTCTTCTTAAGTAAGTGATGTTTGTCTGAGTTGCAAGTGTTTAGTGGTCAAACTATTATTTATTTCTTAGCACTAATAGATGTAAATCCCTTTTCATTTATAGTAATAGGTACAGACCAAAGTTTCCATCTTAGCCATGCAGTTATTTACTATAATTTATTTTTAATACTGGAAATCTCTACACACTCATATTAGAAATGGGTCCAGAAACACATACAAGGAAACTCAAGATCTGCTTGTCTCTTTTCACCCTGAGAGATGCTGATCAGTAGATGACCTTTGAATACTTGATCCATTTCGACTTTGTCAGTTGTTAATAAAATTCTTGGCTAGCACTGATGGCTTAACTTTCCTAAAGAGCATTGACTAAAAGATTTCCCTTCAAACTTAGATTAGAGGTAGGCAGGCATAGTGCCAGTGAGAGTGCAGAAGACAGGGAGAGCAAGCAGAAATTAAACAATGTTTGTCAATCAAAATGATCTCTCCTAACAGTGCTTTTGCTGACTCAACCTCAAGTAAATTTACATGTCAATTATCATGAAGAAGGCTATTATTACATAGCATACTTCATATTTCAATGTCCCTGCCTGGACAGAAATAAATCAAAACCCTCTGCTTTGGGGTAACTACAGAGAGCTTAAACCAGCCATATCTTGTTCTGTGTTTCTCTGGCTCCCTTATAATTAGCCAGGAGGGAAAATTCCTCCTTTCACTCAGGCAAACAGGGAAATAACTGAGAAGAATTTGTTTTCTTTCTTTTAACTTGTCACAGAATCATGGCACTAGAAGTAGCCAAATCCTAATATTATATGTGTAGCTCCTTTCTTCCAAAGGTACTGTGGAACTAGCAATGATGTTCACTGCTTTCTCTGCTGCTACAAGCATTTCTTTAACAAATAAGAATAATGCTTTTACTTATTTATTTATTCATTAGATAGAGACAGAGAAATTGAGAGGGGGAGGAGAAGATAGGGATAGATACAGAGACATCTGCAGCCCTGCTTCACAGCTTGTGAAGCTTTCCCCCCTGCAGGTGCAGACCAGGGGCTTGAGCTCAGGTCCTTGCACACTGTAATGTGTGCACTCAATTAGGTGGGGCACCACCTGCCCACCTACAAGCATTTCTTTAAGAGGACCACTAAAAGGCACAAGCTAATTGAAATCCTAAAAATGCAGATGGGCATGGGTAGAAGAATGTAGTCTGACTTCCATACTTGCCACAGATAACACTGCTGTAAACAAAGCTTAGATTGATCCTGAAACAAGCTGAACAAGGTGAAAAATCTGTTGTGACCCCAACAGGAGTTAGGGACTATTAGCATATGAATGACATCAGCCTGAGGAGGTACAACAGAGAAGGGACCACAGACTTGGAGCAGGTAGCTCCTTTTTGGCTGCTGCTGCTTCTCCTGGTCAGAAGCATCTCAGCAGAGGCGCTCCAGGTGTCCACCATGGCTACTTCTCCTGGGAAATGAACACGTGTGACTCTGCTAGCTGGTAAACTTTTAAGACCCCTCTATATCCATGAGCAACCTATACCTTAGCTGTTAACTGTTTATCTTATGGGACTAAGCTTTTTATAACTACACTCAGACTTTATGGACCTAGCATACTCTTAACCCATGATGATAATTGCTTATTTTGCCTTTTACCCATTTCACCCTAATAAACCTTGTATTGTTTAAACCCGTTTCCAGCTCCTGCTGTGTATCCTTAAGCACCAAAGCCCTAGTCTGACTTCCATACTTGCCACAGATAACACTGCTGTAAACAAAGCTTAGACTGATCCTGAAACAAGCTGAACAAAGTGAAAATCTATCTTCATGCATACTTTGCAGACTAGCTTTCCACCATAAAGCACTGGAACTTCAGCCTCAGGAGGACAAAGCAGATTAGATGCTAATGCTTCCTGTCTGCATACAACACTTCAAGCCATGTTCCCACAGAAAGCAGTCATCAGCTTCCAGCTCCGAGAAATCTACCTTTATCTGCTTAGCTAGAGAATGTTATTAGATGAGTCTCTTTGTTGAGGCTACCAAGAAGGGAGGGTGAGGAGAAGGAGTAGGAAAAAGGGGAAAAAAAATCTGGTGAATAAAAACTGAACTTTCAGATTCATTACATAGAATCTAAAGTCCATTCAATGAGATTTTAAAAGCTGGCAGCATAAGTGGCAGCCCAACAAGATCAGCTCCTTGAGAGGGAAAACATAGGTGACTTGTTTATCTCTTTACCCCCAAACCATCAGTGAAAGTATGAATGCCCTTCTTACATACAGTTGACCCTTTAAGGAGGAAAGATTTGATAGGAGGATCAACTGCAAATCAAAAAAAAAAAAAAAAAATTTAACATAACATTTTGCCTCTTGCTGAATAGAAGACTTAATCATAATGTAATATCACTTAACAAATATATATATATATATTGTTGTACTGTAAACTGTATCCTTCAGGGAAGCAATTACAGAAGACAGATCGTCCACATTCTGCACTCCATAATGATCCTGGGTCCATGTTCCCAGAAGGATAAAGAATAGGAAAGCTTCCAATGGAGGGGTTGGAATACAAAATGGTGGGAATTGTATGGAATTATACTCCTCTTATCCTATGATCTTGTCAATCATTACTAAATCAATAAAAAGAAAAGAAAATGGTACAGTACTATGTCTATTTTCTATCTAATTTCTGTAGTCTGTTTAAAAGATGACTGATAGTATTTGAAAGTTCTGAGTTAATTATTTTAGCATTTGTGGAGGGGGGTTTAAGAATTCCTTAATTCCGTTCTTTTTAAAACATTTTGCTTCAATGCATACCCCTAGGGGAAGAAGAAGTAGCTTAGTGGAACAACCCCCTACATTGCATAAAGACAAAGCAATGCTCTGGGCTCCCTTCTGTTTTCTTTCTAATGCAATGTTTTAAATATTTGAAATAAATAATGTGTGTCCCCAAGTGAGTACCTCCAAGAGAAATCATGATGATCATCTAATAAGTATGAAAAAATGGACAAAAATGATTAGGAAAATGAGGTATAAATAAGACAGGCAGAGCAGACACAGCAGACTTTAATCAGTCAGCTCCTGAAGGGCTATTCTGACTAGAGTCACAGAGAGAAGAACTACACAGAGTAAACACAGAACGGTTTTATAAGATTTTAGTTCCTGGTTTAGTGTCTGTTCCTCAGAGACCGGTCATGGAGTTGATCACAGATTCTGCAGGAACTTTCTCGGAAGTGTCATTAGTGGATGCCTTTGACCTTTACACTGAAGCAGGCAGTCTGCTTGAACAAGATGATTATTTCTGTGTGGGTGGGTGAGGGTGGGGGGGTCAGGTCTCTGTACATATGCTAAAGTTAATACTCTCCTTGTAGCTATATTCAAGAAAAAAACTTATTCAATATGATATAATATCTATAGCTAATGTAGAAAAAATATATAGTGAATTTATTGAAGTTAAAAACTGAAAGCTCTTCTCTGAGATAAAGAACTAGACAAGATTGGAATGTGAGGCACCTTGATGGAGTGATATCCACTGTTCACTGATGATAGAATAATATATAATTTTTAAAAAGCCAAAAGATCAGAGAAATAATTCACTTGAATAATGTCCTGCATTGTCATGTGAGTGACACAGGTTTGAGCCTCACCCATCCCCTTCTTCTTCTAGTGTTTGCCCTTCTTCCGTACCCATCCCCTAAAGCACTGAAAGAAGTTTCACACTGTGGCCCCTTTGACTCTATTTCAACTGCTTCTTTGTCTACCAACAAAACAAACAACCCCAAGATTTCACATAGAAAGGAAACAGGAGTACAGGGGTAGCACAGAGGGTTAAGCTCAGGTGGCCTGTGTGTCTGATGTGTGTTTCAGCATAACTGGCTTACCCGGGGAAGCTCCTCTATCAGCCTCCTCTTGGCATGCCAGACTTGTGGTGGAGGGAGATGTGGCAAGAGTATGGGGGGAATTCCAACCTTCCTATCAGCCTCTCTGCATCACCCACCCCTCCCCCCTTTTCTGGTGGGCTTCGCCTTCCTTATATTTCTATTTCCCTGTCCCTGCATCACCATCCATACCCTCTCATTGCCTTGTTCTCTTTTCCCTTATAAGGATATACTGACCTCATTGGCCAGCTGGCTACTTCCCCTGCACAGCTGCCCCTTTATAAATTTGTAACTGTATCAATAAAGTTGTTCAGTTCCCTGCAATGGGACTCTAAAGAGGTTTGTGTATCGTCAGCTGCCATGGTATGCTAGAAGACCCCTTTAGCGAACTCACTCCTGCCTCTTTCTCCTTGACAGTGGCGCAAAGCTCAAGGACCAGTTCCAGGAACAGTTCCAGAACCAGTTGGAGCCAGGGGCTGCCCACCTGCAGGGGAGTCGCTTCACAGGAGCTGGCTGACACAGGTCTGCAGGTGTCTTTCTCTCCCCCTCTGTCTTCCCCTCCTCTCCATTTCTCTCTGTCTTAGCCAACAACGACAACATCAATAACAACAACAATAATAACTACAACAACAATAAAAAGACAGCTAGAGCAACAAACGGGAAAATAAAATAAAATAAATTAAAAAAGGAAACTAACAAAACTAATAAATGGATTCAACAAGATTATAAGATACAGTACACAGAAATGTACTGTAAATGTTTTTCTGTGCAGTAGCTGTGAAAATATGAAAATGAATGTGAAATTTCATTATATTTAATTTTATTTACAATAGCATCAGAATAAAACACTCTAGCATAAATTTAATAAAACAATTGCATACTGATAATTACAAAGTAATTTTAAATAAAGTTCATGCCTAAATGAACCGAAGAAATACTTTTCTATAGATTAGAAGACTTTATATTAATGGGCTGGGGAGATAGCATAATGGTTATGGCTAAGGTTCTGAGGCCCCAGGTTCAATCCCAGCACTACCATAAGCCAGAGCTAAACAGTGCTCTGGTCTCTTTCAGTTTCACTTTTTCTGTATCTCTCATTAAAATAAATAATACAATAAAAGTTAATATTACTAACATGCTAATAAAAACAATCCATACAAAAATATCATCTATTTTCATCTTTTTTTTTGAGAATATACAAGATGATCCTAAAATGTAAGGAATCTAAAGACAATATTGTAAATTTGTAAATGAACAAAGTTGCTGAACTCAGACATTCCAACTTCAAAACTAACTACAAAGTAACTAATAGGAACAATGCAATAATGGGATGTGAATTGACAATTCAATCACCAGCATAATTGAGAGTCTACAAATTATCCAACTATTAGTAGTCAGTTGATTTTCAATGAAGGTTCCACTAAGAACACTTAATAGGGAAGCAAATGTCATTTTAACAAATGCCAATAGAACAACTGCATATCTATTTGCAAAAGAGAAGACTATGCACGGGAGTCAGGTGGTAGCACAGCAGGTTAGGCGCAGGTGGCTCAAAGTGCAAGGACTGGCTTAAGGATCCCAGTTAAGAGTCCCAGCTCCCCACCTGCAGGGGAGTCACTTCACAGATAGTGAAGCAGGTCTGCAGGTGCCTATCTTTCTCTCCCCCTCTCTGTCTTCCCTTCCTCTCTCCATTTCTCTCTGTCCTATCTAACAACCACATAAGTAACAATAATAACTACAACAAAAATGAAATAACAAGGGCAACAAAAGGGAAAATAAATAAATATAAAAATAAAATAATAATAATAATGATAACTACAACAATAAAACAGCAAGGGCAACAAAAGGGAATAAATAAATTAAATAAAAATTAAATATTTAAAACAATTTTTAAAAGACTATGCACTACAACTTCATTCTAAATACAAAAAGTAACTAAGTGAATCAAAATTCTCAACATTTATTTTGGATTAGATGAAGTAAGTTCTATGTCTAAAGAACAAAATAAATATATGTGTGCATATATAGAACTTTACCTAAAAGAAAAAGTGTATTTTCTAAGAATACTATCAAAAAATGAAAAAAAAAATCACATAATGGAAGGAAAAAAATTCCAAATAGCCTATCTAAATGATGTCTGCTATCCAAAATATAAAATGTTACTATTCAACAATAAAAAATTAGTGCTACAATTAATTTTATGTAACCCATTTTAAAAAATGCCCTGATTTTAAACTTTTCAAATCACTAATGTGAATACTCTCCAGCCAAGATACACAAAAAATCAATAAGCATACAAAATATACTAGACATAATTATTTATTAGAAAAAAACATTAGATCCCTAATGAGATAACACTAAAATGCAGCAAACACTAAAAAAAAAAAAAAAAAAAAAAACAGTGTTGGCTAAGATGTGGGAATACTATAACACTTATGTATTCTGGTGGCAATGTAAAATAGCACAAATATTGCTGAACACAGTTTGGCAGTTCCTCAGAAAAGTAAATATAGAATTACCATATGGCTCAGTAATTCCACTCCTAGTTATGAATCCAAGAGAACTGAAATATAATCACACAAAAATTGGTACACAGACATTCATACAGCATTATTTATAATAGCCAGAAACTCAAGAGACTTGAAACAATCCAAACGTCAACCAACAAGCTAGCTATGGTTTTCTCCCCCCCCCCCCCCCCACCTATGAGGATTATTACTGGATCTCTGTGACTCTACCACTCCTGGAAGCCATCCCCCACTCCCATTCCATTTGTTTGTTTGTTTGTTTGTTTGTTTTAATAGAGATGAGAGAGAAAGAGAGATAGGCAGAGCACTGACTGCTCCACAGCTCATGAAGCTTCCCGCCTGCAATAAAAACATTTCTATAAAATGAGGTATGAATCAGTTATGAAAGAATGAGGTACTATTTATTTATGATATAATATTAATGAAGCTTGAAACGTTAGCAAGAAACAAATGTTCACATACTATATGATTCTGTTCATATGGAAATTTCAAAATAAGGAAAAAAATTTAAGAATTTATTTATTCATGAGAAAAATAGGAACAGAGAAAGAACCAGCCATCTGGTACATACGCTGCCAGGGATTGAACTCAGGACCTCATGGTTGAGAATCCAATGCTTTATCTACTGCACTACCTCCCAGACCATCAAAATAAGAAGATTTTTAGAATTATAAAACCTACTAAAGTGGCTTGGTGATGGAGAAGACAAGAATAATTGCCTTTAACATAAAACTGTTTTGGAGAGAGAAAAATATTTTTAAAAATTATGGTCAAGCAAGCAGCACTGTTCACATGGGTAGTGTGTCTGCCTTGTCCTATGCACAACCAAGGTTGAATCCAGCCCCAGGGAACTTGAAACTGTTCAGCTGTGGTATATAGTTCCCTTTCTTGCTGTCCCTGTCTCTCTGCATCTAAAAAAAAATTGCCTTGGAATAGTGAAGCTTCAGAAACACTAAAATAATTAGTGGTGATAGTTGAACAATCTTATGAAAACAGTAAAATTCACTGATTTATAAATCCAAAAAAAATATTGTTATTTGCTATGTGAATTACATGTCTATTGAAAAGAAAGAATAAATGACTATCACCCAAATCCAAGAAACAATAAATGTTGATGAGAATATGAAGAACAAGGAAAGCTTGTATACTATTAATAGGAATACCACTAAAACCACTGTGGAAAAATAGTATAGAGGAGTCAAGTTGCTGGCTCACCTAGTTAAGCATATATAGAACTTTGCAGAAGGACATATGCAAGGACCTGGGTTTGAATCCCCACCTGCATGAGTGCATGAATAGTTAAGTAGGTTGGCAGGTGTCTCTCTACTTCTCTACCCCCCCCAATTCCTTCCTATCCTATAGAATAAAATTAAAAAAAAAGAAAAAGAATATAGAGTACTACTACTACTAATACTACTACTAATAATAATAAAATGAGAATTTCCACATGAGCCAACAATTCCACTTATGGATATATATATCTGAAAAATAGGGGAAAAAACACTAACTCAAAAATATACATATACTAGACAAAATAAAAATAGCACATTTGGTTAGTGTGTCTGCTTTGTCATGACTGAAACCCAGGATTGAACCTGGCCCCCAATAAAATAGAGGAAGCTTTGGCGTTATGACACCTTTTCCCTTTTCTCCACCTTTGTCTTGATGTATCTGGAAAAGTATGCAAACTATCGGGCAATTTCAAATGCTTTCATTCATATGTGGACTATAAAGACACAAAGCAAGGAAACTGACAAAGTGAAGCACAAACACTTCGTCTATGACCTGGGAGTGGGGTAGAGACAAAGTGAGTAAAATGAATAATGACTGGTTATTTCCAAGAAAGTTGCCAAAGAAGATAAACACATTCTAGGAATACCCTTTCCTTGAGATTGTCTAAAGTAAGGGATCACAGTCACTCGGGGTTAATATGAATTAGTAGTTTGCCAGTAGGAAAAGACTTATTGAAAACATCTTCTATTTTTACTATGTGGCATTTTAGAGTGAAGGTCATATGGAGCTATAATAGTTAAGTTGAAAGGCATTTCCATTAGAGTACTCTACATTGGTCTTCAGAGGCTAATCCATGGCCACTGCAGTTATAAAGCTTTCTCGGATTTCTTAAATCAACTTAGAGTCCCAATACCCAAAATTAGTAGCTCTCTAACCACAAAACAAAAATGAACTTTATATTTTTTCTTTTTAAAAATATTTTACTTATTTATTAATGAGAAAGATAGAAGAGAGAAAGAACCAGAAATCATGTGCTGCCAGGAAATAAACTCGGGACCTCATGCTAGAGAATCCAGTGCCTTATCTGCTGCATCATCTTCTGGACAACTATATTTTTTTATAAATAATTATAATTTTTGAATTACAGTGAAGGAAAAGAAACAAACTAAGCACAAACAGGGCTTTCAGACAAATATCCCTCATGTTCTCAGCGTGGTTTATAGAATTTAAAGAGACCCTTTGGCTGTGGAGTTCTAGTGTCTCTTCCATCTCTCCAAGAGAACACATTGTTTTCAAATGTCAGTGTTAATACTTTCACACCTGCTTTTGCTAAAATGGTGCAGAAGGATTACAACCTTATCAATAAAGCCAGAATGAAAAAAAAATGATCACTGTGAGATTTAATTTTAAGATCCCATGAATTTCTATTGACTTGAGAGTACACAGCCAGGAGTAGTGGAATGTAATCAGCAATTTGTATCAAGGATGCTTATTTCAAATGCCTTTGTGTTCCAAACCTGTTATGGTGTAGAAAAATAGGTAACACTGTTGGTGGAAAACTCATGAGAATTTTTTTACCTTTTCTATTTTTCTATATTTCACTAGAATCAACTTTAAATGTAAGGTTAAGAGGTAGTGATAGCAAAACTGTGAATTTATCTATGCTTGTAGGTGAAACTAAACTGAAAATGACCTTACAAGAAAATTGAACACTAAGGGCAATAATATTTCTGTGATTTTATATTGAATTTGTCCTTTGGAATTTAAATATGGGATCATTAGAATTAAATAATAAGGAAAAAAATGGTAAGGGTTTGGAAGATAGCTCAGCCAGTAGAATACACAATTTACCTTGCTCAAGGATGGGTTCAAACTACATGGGGGCATCACACAGAGTTTCAGGCAAACTTTCAAGAAAGATGGAGCATTGCTGTGGTGTCTCTCCTCTCTACCTCTCTTTCTCTATCAAAATTAAAAGAATAAAAGCCCACCAGAAGTAGTGGGAATGCACAAGTGCAAGACTCCAGTAGATAAAAAAATATATGTATTTTTAAAATTTTTCCTATAGGAATAGCACTGTTATTTCATGTGTGTACAACTTTTCAAGTTGAACTAGAATACAAGTAGATGAGTAAACTTGGAGAACAAAACAAGTGAGGATTTTAGAAATAATTGCTTCACAACCGGTGGCATAGCTATATACAAATAATGTCAAAGGATATAAAATATGGTGATGATGTGTATGATACAGAAAATCCTAACAAAGGGATTTTTCAAAGTTAATCCAATTGCCAAACAATGTGATTATTGAAATAACTATTTTCTTCTTAAACCCTAAAACAATAGGAATCTCCTGCTTCATCTATAGAGCCTATGTTTCTTCCAGTCCTGGAACCGCTGGGGTAGGGTTCACTTCCCTGCATGCTTCTCTCAAGTCAGGCCAAATGATATTGCATCTGCCAATTTCAGCCTAATCAATGCAACGAGTACCATCTCAGACTGTGTACAGAGACATCTGGCATGGATTGCCGACCCTTCACCCTCCTCACTCGGGTGATACCTTTCCTTTCATGGTATTCTCTAATTCCATTCCAGGAAGTTCACTTCCTAACAAAGTCCCCAAACCTAGATATAGGCCAGGTCCCGTAAGATTGAGCATATGTTCACATGTATCCATAAATTAGGACATACCTGAAAGCAAAAATACAGAATAGTCTGTCGTGAGTCAGTATCATGTTCATAATGAAATAGTGTCCACTTAGACTTAGATACTCTCCTCATCTACTTTCTATTACAGATTTCTCACTCACTCCAAAGCTAACCTTATCAAAACAAGGACTGCAAAAGCTGAATAAGGGCAAGAGACTGGCATACTTTAAAGATGACTCTTAAGTCACTATCAGGTGCATTCCACCAGCTGGGGCCCTAATCAGGGAGTCTTCAAATTCCCAAACAGACTTGATGGGCCTAGTGCTCTGCAGATGTCCCCCAAGGCTCTGCCACTTCCCACAGAGATATATGGTACTTTCGGGTGCTTTCCCTAACCAATCCTGTCCCAACACATCACTCCTGGGTGTTGACCTAAAAAGCCCACCTACTCTCCCTCCCCTCTCTCTCTTTCTCGCCCTGTGGTGCGGTAGTAGGGGACGGCCATTTTTGGCTGGCTCCACGTGGCAGGAACTGCTGCATTTCCACCCCAACCCTGAGGTCCCCGTGCGAATAAAGGATTGTGTTCCCTTGCTGCTCCAAACCTCCTTTTTCTGCATCCTGACGCCACAGCAAGCGACAGCCTAGAACTCAAATAAATCCCTCTTTCCATTGTTACTGGTCATTTTTATCAGGAACAAAAAAATAGACCCCTTTGTGGGCTCCCATCGAACCTTGCCCTCAACTTGGATCAACAACGGTAGAGAATGTTCCATTTTCTGAAGGGAGGATGGACAATGTACTCTATGCTACACCTGAGGAAGATGGGTCGATACTGGGGCAGCATGGAATGTTCCTACTCATGACCACAGAATGTGAGCTCAGATCTAGAGGGATGCAGAGGTCACACAGGCTGATAAGCTAATTATGGGCCCCATATCACATCAAATCGATGGGGTTTACAGCCAACAATATTTATACTCCTTTCCCATAATAGTGAGCTACTCTCTTCCCTGATACAGCTTTCTGGTTCTTTTCCCAGCCATGACATCATCTCCCAGACAATAATTTGGATCCACCTGCATATCAGATTTCAGACTCAGGCAAAAACAAGACAAAACAAAAAAATAGTAGTATAGCTACAGGCCCTTTTAAATATGACTAAAATATGCCTACTAGCTGTCTACAAAATGGAGGACCCCACAACACTTCAGCACTATTCCAGGCTTTAGGGCCATGATTATTCAACAATTTGTTTGGTTTTGTATATTAACTCTTTTTTCAGCCACCAGGTTCCAGATGCTAGCAGGATGCAATCAGACTTCCCTAGACAGACAACTCCACCAATCTGCCTTGGAGCTACGCTTCCCCAGAGCTCTTCCCCAGTAGGGAAATAGAGAGACAGGCTGGGAGTATGGATTGACCTGTCAATGCCCATGTTCAGTGAGGAAGCAATTACAGAAGCCAGACCTTCAACCTTCTGCATCCCACAATGATCTTGGGTCCATACTCCCAGAGGGTTAAAGAACAGGAAAGCTATCAGGAGAGGGGACAGATACAGAGTTCTGGTGGTGGGAATTGTCTGGAGTTGTACCCCTCTTATCCTATGGTTTTGTCAATGTTTCCTTTTTATAAATAAAAAATTAAATAAAAAAGAAATAATTACTTCAAATGTGGCTTTACTCAGTTTCCTCTATAATATCTAATTCAGACACTTTACTTTCAGAGATTAGAAACCAATAGTGATACTTTCTAGACACTTCTAGAGTAAGGAAAGTGGAATGAAGATTAGAAAAAAAAGTGGTGCTTTCTTTTTTTAATATTTATTTATTCCCTTTTGTTGCCCTTGTTGTTTTATTGTTGTAGTTATTGATGTCATCATTGTTGGATAAGACAGAGAGAAATGGAGAGAAGAGGGGAAAGCAGAGGGGAAAAGAAAGATAGATAAATACCTGCAGACCTGCTTCACCACTTGTGAAGTGACTCCCCTGCAGGTGGGGAGCCGGGGCTCGAACCAGGATCCTTAAGCTGGTCCTTGAGCTTTGTGCCACGTGTGCTTAACCTGCTGTGAGGAGGATATCTACTTCTAAGTAGACACTGTTTCATTAGGAACTTTATGGTGTCTTTTTAGGTCTTTCTACTTGCTTGCTGTATATAGTGACTCATTGCAGACTATTGTGCATTTTTGCTTTCAGGTATATATTTTGCCCTAAATTATGGATACATAGGAACATATGCCCTATCTCATGGGCCCTGGTCTATATCTAGGTTTGGGGACTTTGTTAGGAAGTGAACCACCTGAAATGGAATTAGAGAATCCTATGAAAGGAAAGGTCTCACCCGAGTAATGAGGTTAAAGGGCTGACATTCCATGCCTGACGTCTTTGGACACAGTCTGAAGTGAAGCTTGCTGAGGTTGTACTCATTGCTTTGATTAGGTTGAGATCAGCAGATGCAATACCATTTGGTATGAATTGAAAGAAGCATGCAGGAGAGTCCACTCTAGAAGTTCCAGGACTAGGGGAAATATAGGCTCTATAGAGGAAGCGGGAGGTTCCTGCTGTCTTAGGGTTTAAGAAAGCAATAGGGGAGGCGAGTGGTAGCACAGCGGGTTAAGTGCAGGACTATCTCAAGAATCCCATTTCAGGCCCTGGCTCCCCACCTGCAGGGAAGTCACTTCACAAGTGATGAAGCAGATGTGCAGGTGTCTATCTCTCCCTCTCTCTGTCTTCCCCTCCTCTCTCCATTTCTCTTTGTCCTATCCAACAATGACTACAACAAGGGCAACAAAAGGGAATAAATAAATAAATAAATGTTTTTTAAGAAGAAGGCAATAGATAGTTATTGCTGTAATCAAATTATTTGGCAATCAGGTTAACTTTGGAAATCCCTTTTATGATTTGCTGTATCATATACAACATCACCTTAATTTGTGTCCTTTGACATCATTTATGTATATAGCTGTGTCTTCATAGTGATGCTTTCTAATCAGATCCATACACTAGAGAAAAAATAGTATCTTTGCCAATAGAAAATTTGTCTTGTCCTTGCAGAGAGGGCATATATAGTGTTTTGTGTGTGTCTCTGTGTGCATGTGTATGGGGGGGGGGGAGGTGTACAGAGAGAAATGTTCATACAGAAATTGAAAAGCTTCTCACAGGAACTTTTATAACTCACATTTCCAAAAGTAAATTGGGGATGGAATGGTCAGCAAAGAAGTTTGTCTTAAATGAGTGAAGGGGCATTTTCTAGAAAAAAGGACAATTTTGAC
Source organism: Erinaceus europaeus (assembly GCF_950295315.1). Lineage (NCBI taxonomy): Eukaryota > Metazoa > Chordata > Mammalia > Eulipotyphla > Erinaceidae > Erinaceus > Erinaceus europaeus. The sequence goes on along the minus strand of NC_080175.1, from coordinate 21,783,815 downwards.
TATAAGGATTTTGAAAAAAAAAGTTCTCTAGCAAAGAAAATCTCAGGTACACAGGATACATATCACTGATTTTGCTCAAGAAGGAGAATTGCCACAAATTATAGTCTTGTTTGCCCAGATTTGACTTAAAAAATTTTTCTCACTGATTTAGTAAATTACTTTGAAAGTTCATTCTTCTTCATTTCAGTTGCCAACTCAAAGAAAATTAGAATTTCTCTTCAGTATCTTTCTAAAATGGTAATAATATCTATAAATTGTTAGCTCTTATAGTCTTTTCATTTATGGAACCTTGCTTGACACATTCAAATTTAATTTTATAAATAGTCTGGCTAGTTATGTATTTACTGAACCACCACTCTTTGATCCATACATGACATGCCCTATAGTGCCACTTTGTAGTGCATACATTCTACAAAACAGAAAACTATAAACAAGCAACATCAGTAAAACATATAAACATATCCATCAGGAATTAACATTAGGCTTTATGAGACAAATTCTACATTAATTAACATAGTATCTTTCCTACTATATTTTTCAAAATTTTATTTATGGAAATTTGAACAACATATAAGAACTAAATTGTACACCCACATACACACACACATACACACACAATCACACACACACACATATATATATGAAAAAACCTTTCCCTAGAATATACAATATACATGTATATACATGTAACACATACATTTTTGAGTATCTACTACTTGCTAAATCTTTTTCTAGGTGCTTCATAATAAAATGCCGTGATAGGAATTAGAACATATTGATCAGAGAGAGCATAGACATGGGGTGTATATGTAAGCATGGGAGCTAGGAAAAAAATTACTTTCCCAAAGTGAAGACATCAGAATGGAATCATGATGGATCTAAGAAACAAAGAGCAAATGTAGGGCAAAACTTGAAAGGGGCAAGGATGTGGCTCACCCAGTTGAGCGCACATGACAAGGTGAAACTTAGATTAGTTGTGGTCTATTGCAGCAGAACCAAGGGCTCCAAAGGGCATAATTTGGAGGAGCTAAAGAGGACTCGGAGAACCAGTACAAGATGGTAAATGAAGACTTCAACTGGTGGTAGGAGTGCTACACTGGCATGAGGAGAGGAAAAGCTGTACTTGTATGACAACAGATGTACTATAAACAACTATCCCCCAATCAAGTGATTCAAGTTTATTTAACATTATTTTACCAGAGCACTGACCATCTCTGGCTTATGGCAGCGCAGGGGACTGAAACTGGCAATTCGGAGCCTCAGGCATGAGAGTCTTTTTGCATAATCATTAGTCTATCTACTGGAGTGTACACCAGTAAAAATGATAAATGATATTGCATAGTGAACTCACAGGAAAACCATCAAATTTGTACCATACAAAAGTGAGAAGTCTTAGCTAATTAGGTTTTAAGCATATATTAGCTAATCCTTTGAGATGTTTAATATTTACAAGATGCTTTTCTAAATTTAAAATAACGTTTTCTTTTTTTTTTTCTTTTTTTATATTTATTTCCCTTGTTGATGTCATCATCATGGATAGGACATAGAGAAATAGAGACAGGAGGGGAAGACAGAGAGGGGGAGAGAAAGATAGATACCTGCAGACCTGCTTCACCACTTGTGAAGCGACTCCCCTGCAGGTGGGGAGCCAGGGGCTCGAACCGGGATCCTTACGCTGGTCCTTGAGTTTTGTGCCACGTGCACTTAACCCACTGTGCTACCGCCTGACTCCCAAAATAACTTTTTCTTATACTGCAATAGAAATTCCTTTATTTGATGCATTTGTCTATGCAAGCCAATTGAATGTCATGTATTTGAGTTAACAGTATTATGAACAAGCTAACAATACCTATCTTGACAGTTTCCGGAATCCAGAGCTTAGCAATCTGCAAAACTGACTTCATGATAAAATCATATGTGTAGTATTTTCTTCCTTTAGAATTAAACAGTACAATTTCAGGGAAATCACTAATTTATCATGTGACCATAAACTTACTGTCATTTCCCAAACTACTATCCACAGTTAGTTTTTTAATTGATAGTGATGCTTAACATTTGTATCTATATACTCACAAGCTGTTCAAGAGAATATATAACAGTTTCTAGTGTATGTTTAATCATTCCATCTTCTTCTCTACCTTTATAACATATGAAGATAAATAAGAAAATAAAATTTATTTAATTCTGAAAAAAAAGTTGAATATGGTGGATAAATATTTGACTCATTACACAACAATTTCCAAACATGGAGTCTTACCTACTCTACCTTATTTATAATTAATGTTTCTTCTTTTAAAAGTATATATATATATATATATATATATATATATATGTATATATATTTTTTTTTGAGAGAGAAATAACCAGAATATCACTTGTGCACATGTGGTTCCATGGATAAAAATCTAGCAATTCTCATCTCAACCACTGAACAACCACCCCTACTGTTCAAATATATCTTATTAAAAGTTAAGATGATTGGGGACCAGGTAGTGGCATATCTGGTTAAGTGTTCATATTACAGTCTGCAAGGACTTGGGTTCAAGCCCCTGGCCCCCACCTGCAAGGAAAAGTTTCATGAGTGGTGAAGCTAGGATGCAAGTGTCTCTCTGATTTCTTCCTCTCTATGTCCCCCACCCCCTCAATTTCTTTCTGCTCTATCCAATAATATTTCTTTAAAAAAACCTCTAAAATATTATTGTATGTGCTTTAATCTCCCCCTTATTGTGACTATAGATTATCAAATTTTTACATAATAAGCCACTGGGAACTTCTGTGTGTGTGTGTTTAATTTCTTTATTGAGGAATTAATTTTTTATATTCAACAGTAAATACAATATTTTGTACATGTATAACATTTCCCAGTTTTCTATATAACAATATAACCCCCACTAGGTCCTCTGTTATCATTTTTGGACCTGTATTCTCCCACCCAACCACCCCAGAGTCTTGTAAATTGGTGCAACATGCCAATTCCAGCTCAGGTTCTACTTGTGTTTTCTCTTCTGATCTTGTTTTTCAACTTCTGCCTGAGAGAGAGATCATCCCATATTCATCCTTCAGTTTCTGACTTATTTCACTTAACATTATTATTTCAAGATCCATCCAAGATCGGCTGCAAACGATGAAGTCACCATTTTTTACAGCTGAGTAGTATTCCATTGTGTATATATACCACAACTTGCTCAGCTTCCAGGTTTTGGCTATTACAAATTGTGCTGCTAAGAACATATGTGTACACAGATCTTTTTGGATGGGTGTGTTGGGTTACTTAGGATATATCCCCAAGAGAGGAATTGCAGGATCATAGGGTAGGTCCATTTCTAGCCTTCTGAGAGTTCTCCAGACTGTTCTCCAGAGAGGTTGGTGTTAGCTAGCAAAAACCAGACCACCATCCACTACAAGGAAGCAAAGATGTTTATTACAGATTCGAATCTGAGCCGAGTGGTGACTCACAGCAGTCCACGAAGGCTCGACCCTGAACAGAGCTCAAACCACACAATTTATAGGATTTCAGAGTACACTCCGGGGGGGGGGGTATGCAAAATGAGAATTTCATAACACTTTCAATAACATTCTATAGAAAATGCGATCCAATCATTTCAAACATTGCAACACACTCAGCAACCTATAGGAATTGTCTAATTTCAAGCTTTTATGCAAAATAGGGTTACCACACTTTCCCACTTTTCCCATTATCATCTACGTTCACCTGGCTATCAGCTCCCTTGACCTTGAGGACTTGGGTTTGTGGTTAAGCTAGCTATTTCTTTTAGGACAAAATACAGGTGGCTTACATCTGGGTGTAGTTTTAGTCTAGCCCTGTTTCCATGAACGGGAGGTACAGGAATTTTTCCACTTCACATTCCCCACCAGTCTTAGCCGAGAATCAAACCCTTGATTCACTGTCCTTATCTTCTTCTGTTGGAATATCAGTATACCTAGTCCTGAGGACCATTATCTTAAGAGTCTCAGATTGTCTCTGGATCATGGAGGTCAATGACCTCAGTAAACAAGGTCCTAGAGTTAATATTAAGAGTAGGAAGACCAGAGGCCCTGCTAAGGTGCTAACTAGAGTGGTCAGCCAAGGGGACCAGCAGAACAAGTTCTCATACCAGTTGCCTTGGTTCTTGAAGAGGTCCTCCCTATCCTTTATTCTTTTTTTAACCTGGCTTAAGGTTTCTCTTATTACTCCAGAGTGGTTGGCATAGAAGCAACAAGTTTCTCCTAGGGTCACACATAATTCTCCCTGTTTCATAAACAGCAAATCAATCCCCCTACGATTCTGCAAGACCACCTCGGCCAGAGATGCTAATGATCCTTCAAGAGTTTCAATAGTGCTCTCTAGAGTTGCCATATCTTGGTTTATTTGCTGTGTTAATTTCTCCAGATGTATCTCCTTTACTAAGGCCGTATTACCTACTGCTACTGATCCTGCTATTCCCAGCCCCAGGAGTAGGGGGACAGCAACAGGGCTTCGCTTTGCCCTTGACAGTCCAAGCTGCTCTCATCCTAGTCCACCCGAAGAATAATACACCTGAGGTAGTATGTGAGCCAGGACACAAAGGTCATCCATGTAGGGTAACCCATGGCTCATTCCAAAAGGGAAAATACAGGGAGTCATGCCAGAGGCACAGGCCCACCAGGTTCCTACAGGGGCTCCAAGGAGGATATCCCAATTTTGTGTTTTACCAACTCTTATGGTATGGTTACAATTATTTTTGTAAGGAGAAGAGTTGAGGTTATACCGAGCTGTGGTGATACAAGTACCTTCTCCTTGAATGTCCCCTAGTGTCAGGCGGGGCTCCAAACCCCACTTGCACTCAGGCACTTTTGTGTGGGTGGGGGATAGGGTCAAGTTTTTAATATCTCCTTCCCGGAGGCCAATATCAGCAGAGGTAGCTATACCTATATAATTAGGAGGTTCAGGGTTCAAGTACAACCAACAATATTTGGTCATCGTGGGGTCAGAGGCCTTTAAGAACTGATACATTAATTCTACAGTTAGTATTAAGGGCTCTATCCTTGGGGGCAACCTAGGACCGGGCAGGGTCTCTTTTATTATAGTCTTTTCTCCCGAGCCTAGTGATGGCTCAGTAGGGAATATCTGATCTCTATCGGTTGAGATATCCCTAACACTTGATAAGGTGGATCTAAAATAGGCCAGAGGCTTAGTAGGGTGAGGAGCCGGTATCTTGGGCTGGGGGGCCTCATATAGGATAAAAGGCCTCAGTGGCCCAATAGGATTTGGGCCCTGCGGTATTTCCCCGTCTTTGGATAACGAACAGCACCCCTGGGTCTATGCCTGCGACATATAGCCGAAGGCCCCAAGTTTTTCCTCCTATCCATAAATTATCATCATGCCAGGTTTTGACTATCAAAGAGACGGGATTACAATTCCCTACCATGCAAGTGTTCCATTTGTCTGGAGCGCCAGCCCTGACCGTTCTTTTAAACTGTATCTGAGTCTCTACCTCTTTCCATGGAGCCGAGGTTACACAGCCCCAACTAGCACAATAGTAATCATCTTTCCCTCCACAATCGGGGGGGGGGGGGTCGTCCCGTGGGCAAAGATAATGCTGGGTATGCCAAAGTCCTTTTTCTAAGCCTATGGTTCCACACCCTCGCGCTGGCACTCCAGCTCGCCCCCCCCCCCCCCCCCCCGCGTTCATGAGGGAAGGTTATTCCAGTTTTCACCAAATTAAGCACAATCAAAGCTGAATATGGGCTGCCCCATAGTCGTCTGGTTAGCAATTACCTTCCCATCTAGAGTACTGAGCTCCCATCAGTATAGCGTGGGTCTATGGGGGTGTCTCCCTGTGGTGCAAGAGTTCAGGCTGGAGCAAAGCAAGAACACAAGAGTCAATTGGAGACCAGGCGAACCTTCATCGGGTCTCTGGTAGGTACAGCACGCCATCTTCTTGGGTATTCTGGTTCAGTGGGATCAGCAACTGCCATCTTCAAATGAGTGTGATGAATCCAGTGGTGCTTTCCAGCAACCTTTGCAGCAGTCAGTGTACTCAGGATCACGATATAAGGTTCTTCCCACCGGGCCTCAAGGTGGTTGGGGTACAATTTCTTTACCAGCACCGAGTCACCAGGCTCAAACAAGGGGGCACAGTCTTGGCTCTCCTCCCTCCGGGTTCCAGGTCACACATCCCGAACTGTGGCTCTTGCCTTCCCTCGCACCACCTGTAAGGCCTGTAAAGACTTAAGGAGACTGCCATGCGACACTTCAGCCAATTGCTCAGTCCCAACTCTGGGCACTAGGGTTTGCTGCTTGCCATACAGAATTTCAAAAGAGGTGAATCCAGACACATATGGGGTATTCCTACTTTTAAGCAAAGCAAAAAGTAAAAGAGAAACCCAGTCCCCACCAGTCTCTATTTTTAACTTGGTTAAGCTCTCCTTAATAGTCCTATTCATTCTTTCTACTTGCCCCAATTTCTGGGGGTGATAAATACAATGTAACTTCCACTTAATTTTTAAAGTTTCAGCCAATTGTTGGGCGACCTTGGCAATGAATGTCAGACCACTATCAGACCCCAGTGAATAAGGGAACCCAAATCTAGGAATAATTTCAAAGACCAATTGTTTCACCACTACCTGGGAAGTCTCTTTCTTGGTTGGGAAATCTTCAGCCCATCCTGAAAAAGTATCTATCATAACTAAGAGGTACTTATATCCTCCTCGAGCTCCGGGCATTTCAGTGAAGTCTAATTCCCAGTGTTCTCCAGGCTCCTCTCCTTGCCACCGGGTACCAGGCTCCTTCACTTGCACAGGATTGACGTTGACTCTAGCACATGTGGCACAACAGCCTGCCACACTCTGGGAGATCCTGTACAGGCCAATTATCAAATAGAATTTACTAATCAGCTCCGCCAGTTTGTTTCCCCCCAAATGTGTACCTTGATGCGTCCAAGTGACCACTTTTCTTCCCAGTGACTGAGGTAGCAGAATCCTCTCATCCGGGAGGATGATCCATCCTTCTTTGTTAGGTTTTCCCCCCAAGCTTCCAGCTCAACATTTCTTCTCATTCAGAGTACTCGGGCTTTTCCTCTTTGATGACTTCTTCTGGCATAGCCACTACCAGCTGGGCCTGGGTCCCCACTAGTCTTTGGGCCGCTTCCTAGGCTTTCTGGTCTGCCAACCAGTTGCCCTATGAGACTTCCGAATCGTCTATCTGGTGCCCTTTGCAGTGGATGATGGCGACCTTCTTCGGCCCCCATATGGCCGCTAGCAGGGCTAACATCTCCGGGGCATGCTTGATAGCTTTTCCTCCAGCTGTCAACAATCCTCTTTCTTGGTACAAAGCCCCATGGACATGGACTGTAGCAAAGGCATACCTACTGTCGGTGTAGATGTTCACCTTCTTTCCTGTTCCCCACTTGAGTGCTTGGGTGAGAGCTATCAGCTCAGCCTTCTGCATCGACGTTCCTTGCGGCAGAGACTTAGCCCATAGAACCGTCTGACTCGTGACCACCCTGGCGCCAGCATACCGCACACCGACCTCCACAAAGCTGCTTCCATCTGTGTAGAGGGTTTCCTGTGCATCTGGCAGTGGGACATCCGTCAGGTCTGCTCTCAGAGAGGTCAGGGCTTCCAAGATCTCTCCGCAATCATGGGTGACATCTTCTTCCGGGCTGGGGAGCAGGGTGGCTGGATTTAAAGCTGCAGTCTGCTTAAAGGTAATGCAAGGTGGGTCCAATAACAGTACCTGATAATGGGTGACTCGAGAATTGGTCATTCATCGGTCCAGAGGAGAATGAAGTAGGCTGGCTAGATTGTGGGCTGTGACGATTTCCAGTGTCTGTCCAAAAGTCAGCTTGGTGGTTTCTTTCACTAGTAGGGTGGCGGCTGCCACTGTCCTAAGGCAGCCTGCCTGCCTGCTGCTACTGGGTCCAATCATTTAGACAGGTAGGCAACAGGCCTCTTCCATGGTCCCAGAGTCTGGGTAAGTACCCCCTTGGCTACGCCGGCATTTTCTGCTACAAACAACTGGAACGGCTTGTTCAAGTCGGGGAGGCTCAGGGCAGGGGCACTCACCAGAGATTTCTTCAGTGCCTGGAAAGCCCTTTCCTCCATCTCAGTCCATCTCAAGGGCTCATCGCCTCCACCGGTGGCAATGTAGAGGGCTTTTGCTAGTTCAACGAATCCCGGGATCCATAGTCTGCAATAGCCCACCGCTCCCAGGAATTCCCAGACATGTCTCTTTGAAGTAGGGGTCGGGATCTTCAGGACGGCCTGGATCCTTCCCTCAGACAGGGCCCGTCCTCCCTCCTTGATTTGATAGCCCAGGTAGGTTACTTCCTGAGCACACAGCTGAGCCTTTTTGGCAGACACCTGGTACCCCAAGTTCCCCAGTACCTCGAGCAGGTCCCTCGTTGTTGTTTCGCAGTCTGTCTGAGAGGGGCCAGCAACTAGTAGGTCATCCACGTACTGCAGAAGATTGTACTTGGGATGCTCGCCTTGGAATGTCAGCAGGTATTTGCTAAGAGCTTCATCAAACAGAGTAGGAGAGTTTTTAAAACCTTGGGGAAGTCGGGTCCAAGTTAGCTGTCCCGACTCACCTTCTTCGGGGTCTGTCCATTCAAAGGCAAAGATGGGCTGGCTCTGTGGGGCTAAGGGAAGGCTGAAGAAGGCATCCTTTAAACCCAAGACACTGTACCAGGTCCGATCAGGTGGCAGGAGACTGAGGAGAGTATAGGGGTTGGAGACTGTAGGATGAATAGTCTCTACCCTCTTGTTTACCTCTCGTAGTTCCTGCACTGGTCTGAAGTCATTCGTCCCGGGTTACTGAACAGGCAGAAGGGGCGTGTTCCATGCCGATTTACAGGGCACCAAGATGCCAGCCTTCCTCAAGCACCAAATGTGACTTCTGATGCCGTACTGGGCTTCCTGGCTCATAGGTTACTGCCGGACTCGGTCTGAGGTGGCTGAGCTGGTTAGTTGAACAACTATAGGGGTTACATGCTTGGCTCTTCCTGGGGGTTGGTCTCAGCCCACACACCTGGAATCTCTCACTTCCACCGCTCTAATAAATCCTGATTACCTATGTCCTTTGGAGGTTCATAGAGGCGATATTCTTCCCCTGCGGGTATGGTGAGCAAGATCCGCCTGCCTGCCAGTACTGTAGGTCCATCCTCAGCCTCGAAGGAGATGGTGGCCTGTAGTTTCTGAAGGAGAAACTACAGATTCAGGGCACTCGGGGATTACCAGGAAGGAGTGAGTGATAGTCTCTAGACTTGGACCAGTGACTCTTCCTATAGACTTTGGATAACTTTTTGCTTCCCCTGTGGCCCCCACAATTCTAACCTTGTCTTTTCTGGTAGGTCCAATTGATTGCTAGAGTACTGAATGGGTGGCCCCAGTATCCACTAGAAAGTCAATTTGCCCCCTACCGAGAGTTTTACCCTAGGCTCCCAGGGGTTAGAGGAGCCTTGACTTCCTCAATCTAATTCCACCAATAGTGGGGCTTCCTCCTTCTTTCTTTCTTCCTTCAATTTTGGACACTCCTTCTTCCAGTGTCCTTATTTTTTGCAAAAAGCACACTGGTTCCTTCCTAGAGGCCTGCCATGGCCCCTCATCTGTTCCTTCTCTCTTCTAGGCCCTCCTCTCTCCCCTCTTCTTCCGGCCTCCCTGGCCAACAAGACCTTTGTCATCTTTTTGTTCAATTCTAAAGTGGCTTTCGCCGAGTCTTCTCTATTTTCAAAAATTTTCTGGGCTACTGCCAACAGCTCAGAGAGAGTCTTCCCCTCAAAACTGTCTAACTTTTGTAACTTCCTTCTAATGTCTGGGGCTGATTGGGCCACAAACTGGAGGACGACTGCCTGCCCATTCTCGGGGGCCCTGGGATCTATAGGCATCCAAGTCCCATACACCTGACATAATCTTTCCAGAAAGGCAGTCGGGCTCTCATCTGCACCCTGCTTACACTTGGTCACCTTAGATAGATTGGTGGGTTTCCAGGCTGCTGCTCGGATCCCCTGCAATAGAGTCTGGCGGTACCTGGTGAGGGTATCATGTCCTGCCTCTGAATTGGGGTCCCACTTAGGTCGGGACTGGAGAAAGACTTCCTCTATTACACCCTGATCAGTGGCTGGCTCCCCCTGGTAATCCCAGACCTGCTTCTTTCCCTCCACCTTAATTCGTTCCCTTTCTTCTAATGTAAACAAAGTATTCAGTAGCTGCTGACAGTCATCCCAAGTAGGCTGATGAGTATAAAAAACTGACTCGAGTAGGGTTGCAACCCCTTCAGGGTCGACGGAAAAAGGAGGGTTCTGGTTCTTCCAGTTATACAAGTCAGAAGTGCTAAAGGGGAGGTAAGTTCTCAGGGGACGTCCCCCTGCATCCACATCCCCCACCTCCCGCAGGGGAAAGGTCCCAACCGGCGCATGCCCTGATCCAAAGGGAGTTCCCATTCTAGTATGAGGGGGCTCAGGGCTCCTGGCAGGGGTCCAGTGGTAGTGTCGGGCACCTGGGGGGCCTCCTCGGGGGCAGTTGCCCTTGGGGCCTCTGGGTAGGGTGGGGGGTTTTCATTCCTAGGCTTTCTTACTCTCCGGGGAGATTCGGGAACCTCGGGGAAGAGTGGGGCAGTGGGATTTCTGGGAAGCCTGCTTCCCAACTTGCTACTTGTCACAAATATTCCCGATCCCTTCCTGGCAGCCTTCCCCCACTTGGGGGCACCCTTGCACTCTCTCAAGTACTTCGGCTGGTCCTGAATGATACGGGGTGTCCTGGGTCCCCAAAAATCACATCGTGCACTGCCACGCACTTCCCTAGGTCAAAACTCCCCATCTCCAGCCAGCCAACCTCAAAGGTCGCCACTACCTCTCACAGAACTTCCTCAGTGTGAAGACGTCCACCTGGGCTCCAAACCCAGCAGTTCTCCTTGAAAAATCAGAAAAATTCATAGTTAGACATTCGAGGGGGGCTGAGGTTGCCACTCTTGGACTGGCTCTGTCCCATCTTCTTGTCAAAATGAAACAAAAGGAAGACGAATAATGCAACAAGGGACACAGCACTCAAACCTAGAGCTCCTTTCACACTTTTAGTCACCCGCCGGCTGGTGCACCACACACTCTCAAGCATTCTCTCACTTTTATTAGGTCCCTCAATCAATCCAAATGGTGTCCACTTAGGACCTTCCTTACCTGGGAAGTCTCCCGTGGCCTCTAGGAGCGATGACTCCAGCTTCACTCGAGCGGACATAACACAGAACAGAAACAGGTCAAGGAAAGGGGAGGGAATGGGGAGGTGAGAGTGGAGAGGACTAGACAAGACAAGACAAAACACGAAGGCACATCCGAACCAGGGGCCGACCATTGTCCGGGCCCCATGGCTACCAAAACCCAGGGTATTTCACCTGGCAATAGCGTGGAGGTACGCACACACTCTTCAGGACTCTGCCTGGACCAAAGCACACACTCTCAAGGACTCTGCCTGGACCAAAGCAGCCTGGGAGTCGTCACTCCCCAATGCTGTGGTCTGGGATTTCAACGTGGCATCCCACAATCCACAGACCCTCCAAGCCCCGCGGGGATTCACAAATGGTATACCATACAAAAATCAGGCCTGACTTACCAGCGCCAAGCAAGACTTCCTAGGATCCGGACCCAGGATGGGGTGTCCTCAAGAACTGATCCATTTGAGGAGAACTTTCTGGAGCCTCCAAATGTTAGCAAGCAAAAACCAGACCACCATCCACTACAAGGAAGCAATGATGTTTATTACACATTCGAATATGTGCCGAGCGGTGACTGACAGCAGTCCACCAAGGCTTGACCCCGAACAGAGCTCAAACCACACAATTTATAGGATTTCAGAGTACACTCTGGGGGGGGGGGGTATGCAAAATGAGAATTCCATAACACTTTCAATAACATTCTATAGAAAACGCGGGATCCAATCATTTCAAACATTGCAACACACTCAGCAACCTATAGGAATTGTCTAATTTCAAGCTTTTATGCAAAATAGGGTTACCACACTTTCCCACTTTTCCCATTATCATCTAAGACCACCTGGCTATCATCAGCTCCCTCGACCTTGAGGACTTGGGTTTGCGGTTAAGCTAGCTATTTCTTTTAGGACAAACAACAGGTGGCTTACACCTGGGTGTAGTTTTAGTCTAGCCCTGTTTCCATGAACGGGAGGTACAGGAATTTTTTCCACTTCACAGTTGGACCAATTTACCTTCCTACCAGCAGTGCAGGAGGGTTCCTTTGACCCCACAACCTCTCCAGAATTAGCTACTGTTACCTTTTCTGATGTATGACATTCTCCCAGGAGTGAAGTGGTAACTTTGTTGTCTTCATTTGCATTTCTCTGACAATCAAAGACTTGGAGCATTTTTTCATATGTTTCTCGGACTTTTGGATCTCTTCTGTGGTGAATATTCTGTCCCTATCCTCTCCCCATTTTTGGATGGGTTATTTGTTGTCTTATTAATGTCTGGGTTAATTCTGTTTGGGACTCTCTGGACTTCTTGAACCTTTATATCTTTGATGTTGTCCAGACAAGAGACGTTCTCAGCTAATATGTCCTAAAGACTGCTTTCTTCCCCTTCCTCTCTTTCTTCCTCTGGTAAGCCAATAATGCGTATATTATTTCTTTTGAAGTCATCCCATAGGTCTCTGTTGTTGTTTTCAGTATTTCTTATTCTCTTTTTGAGATCTCTTCTTTTTTAGTTGTCTCTAATTCATCCTTGATCTTGCTAATTCTGTCTTCAGCCTCATTTAGTCTATTCTCTCTCCCTTCTACTACTTTATGGAGTTCATCTATTTTGTTACCCTGTTCTGATACTGTCTTAGCTCATTCAGCTAGTTGTGTTCTTAGCTCAGCTATTTCAGCTTTCAGCTCTCTAATAACCTTGAGTGTTTTCTTCCAGGGTCTCATTCATTGTTTCTGCATTTCTGATGACAATTCTTTACTCACTCCTGTGATTATTTCCTTAAGTAGTGTTTGGATGTTGACCTCATTACTTTGTGCTTCAACTTTTGGGGGGCTTTTAGCTGGACTCTCGTCCTGGTTCATTTCCCCAATATTTCTTCTTGTTGGTTTAACCATTCTGTATAGTATCTTATGAGGTCCCTCTCTCAGTACTTTTCAAATTACTAATCACTCTTTCCTTGATTGACTTGTGTATAAGTAAGGTAATTAAACTGTTCATAGCTGTGGAAATTGACATTTGTTTCAATATTATTTTAATCCCTGAGTTGGAGCTCAGTGGCTTAAAAGCCTCTTTGTTTTTTCTTCCCTGTAGGCTATGGGAGCCTGAGGGCTTTTAAATTAAAAGTAAAATTCTTAGCTTAATCACTGACTTCTGGCCAAGAGATAAAGCAGGGTGGGGCAGAGATGATCCAGTGGTTATGCAAAGAGGCTTTCACAGCCCCACCAGTAGGCCATGGAGGTATTAATCTTATCCTGAGTTTCCTGGTTAGTTCTCTGTCCCCTGGTGTCAGTACAGGACCTCCCAGCCACTGTTCCAGATTCTGAGGGCAATAGAAGCGGGGACTCACAGTTACATTTGGTGAGTCTTAGGGGAGTCCTCTCCTCCCTTCAGTCTTTTTGTTGGTGAAATATACTGGAGGTAGTGTCTCAACTGGTAAACTGCTGGACTGTTACTAGCCACTTAATCTCTCCATAGGCTCCTGTCTGTCCATGAGCCTTATGTGTGTGCATTCACAGGTGATTTGGTGGGTTCCTGAAGTCATTATAGTCCTGTCTTGTTGTGATCCCAGGTGGTCTTCTTTGGTATTCCTAGTTGACCCAGGAGAGGAGAGGAGAGAAACACAGCTGGTGCCTCTCCATAGCCCCAACTCCAGAAATCCCAGTGGGAACTTCTTGAAAACTAGGGAAATTGTGTCTTGGATTTAGCTACTCATTATAGTATGATTGCACATAGTGCATTTCATATAATGGGAACCCAATGAATAAACAGAGAGGAAAGCTAGGCATCAATCATGACTCACTAATAAAGTACCACTATTTGTAAGCTTGAATTTAAATATATTATATGAGAATGTAAGGACTTATTTTTGACACTTTGAATGGAGGATAATTATGGAAATAGAATTTATTTGCATGCAGTTATACAAGATAATGTCTCATAAAACTAAAAGCTGAGAGTAGCCAATGGGAGGCCTCTGATAAAATGCACCATCAATTCAGATAATGGAAATATTTCTAAAGGGATAGAATGTTTTATCTTGCAGATTATATCTTAAAACTCAAGGAATATTCTTTAGAGCAATAAGATGATGTTCAGTTATTGCTGATAGCTTCCATTCTATAGGACCAGACACCAGCTCTACCCTATGTGCAGCTTCTGTGATAAAAACTCAGGAGTTTCCTCAATTTCTTTTTTTTTAAATATTTATTCTCTTTTGTTGCCCTTGTTGTTTTATTGTTGGATAGGACAGAGAGAAGTGAAGAGAGGAGAGGAAGACAGAGAGGAAGATGAAAGATAGACACCTGCAGACCTGCTTCATCACTTTTGAACGACTCCTTGGCAGGTGGGGAGCCATGGGTTCAAAATTGATCCTTACGCTGGTTCCTGTGCTTTGTGCCATGTGCACTTAATGTGCACTTAACTGCTCTACAACCTAACTCCCTCCTCCTCAATTTCTTTGCATCACGTGTGCTTAACCCACTGTGCTACCGCCGGACTCCTTGTCCTCCTCAATTTCTTATTCTCTCTAGGGTCTCACTTGAATCTGTTTCCTAAGTCTATACTTTTATGTTATATCTGATTAACAATGGCTATCTTCTCTCCTCCAATATTGGATTCCACTTCTGATTAGAACTGCTCTTTCTATAGAAACATACTTAAAGCATTAGTCAGTGATAAAAAATTACAAGAAAGCACAACTATGGAAGAAAGATGATAACTGATTGTAGGTGTGTAAATAACCTTATTAATGCATCAAAATTAGTCTCATCTTTGAATAGTTCTCCTGAGGCCTAGACTACAGCAATAAGAGTTAATTATTGTCTTGTCAAGATATACAATGCTAGAGCTGAAAATCCAGGTTTGAGCTTAGCCTCTAAAACAGTGCAGAAAGATTCAGTGCTGTGCTAGCTTTTCCTCTTCCTGTTTCTCTGTATCTGAAACATATCAGCCTGAAACAATGAAGCCCTATGATAACTAAAAAGAAAGAATGAGAGAGAGTGAGCGAGAGAATAATGCTAAACCTGATAGTCAGGATATGCAAACAAATTACTAAGTATATAAACCACCTTAAGTTAATATCTACCTCAAAACTGTCAAGTACTTGAAAAGACAAAAAAGAAAAAAGAGAAGACCTAAAGAAAGTTGCCAATTTGATATGGGCTTTATTTCTCCATACAGGAGAGAATTAACAGGCCTTTCTATTGATCATGTCATTTGGAGAGTCATCAATTTTATTTTATTTTTTTAATATTTATTTTCCTTTTTGTTGGCCTTTTTTATTGTTGTTGTTCTTGATGTCATCTTTGTTGGATAGGACAGAGAGAAATGGAGAAAGGAGGGGAAGACAGAGATGGGAAGAGAAAGATAGACACCTACAGATCTGCTTCACAGGTTGTGAAGCAACTGCCCTGCAGGTGGGGAGCCGGTACTCTCAGGCTAGAACCGGTACTCTCTGGTCCTTGTGCTTTGCACCAAGTGAGCTTAACCCACTGCGCTACTGACTGACTCCCGAGAGTCACCAATTTTCTTTTGACACTTGGAGGATCAGTGGTTTGGTTTGTGGTGCCCTCCTAAGAAATATAAAAGGGAAGTGCTGAATGTCCTGGCCAAGTCTGGCAAGAAAGAAAATGAAAGAAAGAGAGAGAGAGGGAGAGAGAGAGAGAGAGAGAGAGAGAGAGAATTTATTTGGAGAACAGTGTAAGTTATATCACCAGCCAGGAGGAAGAGGAGAAACAGGCTTCCTGCAGACATCGATTATGGGAGAGAAAAAACTATATACCTGTGTATTAACTCTTGTCTGTAAAACCATCAACTCTCCTGATAAAATGACATGGAAAAAAAATAAAAGATAAATAAGACAGGGGGGGCAGTGACGGCACACATGTTTGAGCACACTTGTCACAGTTCTCAAGGACTGGGGTTTGAGCCCCCACTCCCCACCTGCAGGGGGAAAGCTCTGAAAGTGGTGAAGCAGGGCTGCAGATGTCTTTCTGTCTCTCTTCCTTTCTATTTCTCTCTTCCCTCTCAACTTCTGGCTGTCTCTATCAAATAAATAAAGGTAATTAAAAAAGATTAAAAGATTTGAAAAAAAAGGGAGAGAAAAAAATTCCTTCATTACAGGGATTACTCAGTGAACTGAAACAGTATCCCCTGGATTATAAAGTTCACACTGACCAGTGTTTGCCTCCCATTTGAATGCATAAAGGTGAGTTGTCACCAGAACTAATGTGTATGAAGGGCTGTGTTGAGAAAGACTATAAATAACGTCCAATTAAAATTAATAATCAAGGCAAAAGATAATGAGTTGGAGCAAGGTGTTGATTTTATTTTATTTTATCTTATCATGTCTTATTTTACTTTATTTGCAAAAGGGTTTGTAGCTGACAGAATGGCTGTCGGGGAGCAGCACAACTTCCACACTTTCCTCCTTTCTTTTATACTTGAAGCAGAATCATCTCTCCAACCTTGGGCCTGAACTTAAGGCTCACAATCTTCTTTCTGTCTAAACAAGGAAAGGAAGAGAAACATGAAAGCCTTTATTGGGGAGCAAGAAAATACTGCAAGTAAGTATTATTGGAACTTAAAATAATGTGGAACTAGTGGACACTGGTTTGTTATAAAAAGATCTAGGGTATAGAGAGGAAAAAAAAAGACTAAGAGACTAAGGGACTGCATCCCAGTAAAGCACTCATGTTACTATGCTTGAGAATCAGGCATTAAGTCCTTGGTCATCACCTAGAAGAAGGAAGCTTCATGATTAGTAAAGCAGTACTGTAGGTGTCTCTCTCTACCTATCTCTTCCCTTCTCTCTCCCTCTTTATTTCTTTCTGTCACTATAAGAAAAAAAAAGAATAAAAATTGCTACTGGGACCATTGGAGCTTAAGTGCAGGCACCAAGTCTCAAGGATAAACCTGCTTGGAAAAAAAAAACAAAAACAAAACTAGAGAAGACCACGAGATGGCTCACACTTTAGTAGTAGCAGAGGACAGACTGTACCATGAATGAGGAGTTGGGCTGAGTCCCTAATCACCACATGGAAGCATCATGAAAGCTTCAATATTCATAAGCAATGGGACAGATGTGCTATCATTTTTTTTTTTTGTCTCCAGGGTTACTGATGGGGCTTGGTGCCTACACTATGAATCCACTCTCCTAGAGGCTAATTCTTTCCCTTTTGTTGCCCTTGATGTTTGCTATTGTTGTTATTGCTGTCATTGTTGCTGGATAGGACAGAGAGAAATCGAAAGAGGAGAGGAAGACAGAAGGGGAGAGAAAGATAGAGGCCTGCAGACCTGTTTCACCACCTATTAAGCAACACCCCTGCAGGTGGGGAGCCAGGGGCTCGAACCAGAATTCTTATGCCATCCTTGCACTTCGCACCACATGCGCTTAACCTGCTGCACTACTTACTGCCCAGCCCCCTGTCTGTCACTTTTTAAAGAAACAATGAAATTGAGCAGTCATGAAGCCCCAGCAGAACTCTAACCATAAATTGAAAATTAAAATAAAAAATATGAAAAGAAAAAATCACTTATGAATTTGGAGACCACAATAATGCCAAAGACATAACATTCAGAATGTCAAAATAGAGGTCATTGCGCCCAGCAGTTATGGAGATTAATGACAGACATAGCTACTTTGATTCACAACTGGAATTCTTCTACATCAAAATTAAGCATGAAACAGTTCTGGTAAATTTGTGTGTAAGAAACTACTTGCTGCACTAGGGACTACATGACCCTTGAAATGTTCCCATTTTTATGTTACAATTACCATTGAACACAACCCAAGGCATATCGTATGCATCTCTGTGTCATGGATCTGCTGAAGCATGAAGTGCAACTAGAAAGAGAACCATCTATCTCATGTGTATGCTCCTTCATATTATGTAAGCTACTTCTTGACCTTAGCTGTGAAAAGAAATATCCCCAAGGTAGCTCAAAATAGCTACTGGATATAATTTTCTATAATATAAACAAAGATGACTGATGAATTGCTGAGGCATTCAAAGCAGTCTCTCTATTTAAGCAAGTTAATTTACTCATCTAAAAGTATGGCCTCATTGTCACAGTTCTTTGCTGGTGCTTTATTGTTTTAGAATTCCCTATCATGGGAGAACACAGTCTTATTGTATTTCCTGTAGTCCTAGATTCTAGCATCTTAATTACAATTATTTTTTAATCCTTTCTATGACAAACTTCCTTAATCTGATTCCCATATATCAGTATTTACACAGTCATTTTTCTTTCTATTTTCGCCAGGTTATACTGCTCCAGAATGAGTTTTTATTTTTTGTTCCCAGATAGAAAAGGAAAGACAGAGCAAGAAAGGAGGGAAACACCACAGCACTCACTTTACACCTATGAGAATGCCATACATTAGAAGCTTCCCTCAGTGCCATGGGACGAACCCAAGAGTCAAAGTTTTGCCACATACGACAAATCAGGTGCCTTTCTAGGTAAGCTATTTTATTAACCCTACATTTATTCTTTGATGAATTTACTATTACACTCTTTTATGTTATATATATATATATATATAATTTATGTGCCAGTATATATATATATATATATATATATATATATAATATAACTGCAGGCTCACTCTGGGTCCACCCGTCTCCCTGGCCATTGGGAGACAGAGGTCAAAAGTGGCCCCCAGGGGTCCCAGGGCAGCTCATTGTGTTGAAGGCAACATGCACAGAGAGGCAGGACAGTCACCTCTGAGAAAAGCCTCAGAGGGCAATTTGTTTATTGAGAAAGCAAGTACATATATATACCCATTGCCCAGGTGGAAGGTCAAGGTAATCATTAACACAAGCACAGAGCAACACAATGCATAGCCACATGTTGACCTAAAAACTATTTGATCACAAATGAAGAATTACCATACAAGGTTTGATCACAATCTTCACAATGTATATTCCCCCAGGGGTAAATAACAGGCACCTCAGGTTAAATTACAGGCACTTCAGAGGAAGGGGGAGGAGGAGGGGGCAAATGAGCAAGAATGTATGTGGTGGCTTTCAAGACAGGCCAAACACAATGTACAGCAATTCATGGCCTTTATTTTAAGGTGAGAGGAGAAGCATGTGCAGAAAGGTAGCCCCCTTTCTGGAGAAGCCTTCCATCATTAGTTCAGAAGGTCAAGGGGACCTGCCCTCCTCTGGACCTGAAGGGACCTCATAGAAACAATGGCCTGTACTTCCTGGGACAGTGGGCCCCATTCTCCAACATATAACATATGAAAATATTTATTTATATTATGTTTCTGCCCTTACATGACTATAAAATCACCTTACAACTCCAAGGGAAGAAAATAATCAAAATCTAATTTGCCATGCTTCGCCATAAGCAGGTAAGCAAATATGACCTAGTAACCTTTTTTTTTTTTTCCCTTAGCTTTCTTTTGCAGAAAGTGCGTAGACTCATCCTTCTTGGCTAAAGTTTTATGTTCTGTGAAAACAGAGATTTATTTTATTATAAGACATTTGGAATCTATTCTAGTTGAAATCAGATAAGTTGATATTTGATTGTATCTGACTGAAAAAGAACTTTTTTTAATGTTATTTACTTTCTTGATCTTGGCTATAATATTCTATGGCTTTAGATTTTCTGAGACTTTACTTTCTACAGTATAAAATGGTGATAGGTATTTCTTTTACTATATATTACATACTATCAGATCACATGAGAGATGAAATAAGTGATGCATATATCTGATGGCTTTTTGTTTTTTTATTCACTTTCCCCCACAACTTTGTGTCTTTGTTTTATTCTCCATAGCCATTTAAACAAGCATAACAATGGCTGATGAGTGTTTTGCCAGTATTTAACAAAACTGATGTTTTAGGAAAGTGCCTTCTTCTTTCTCTTTCTCTTCTTCTTTTTCTTCTCCTCCTCCTTCTTTTAATCAATTTGATCAGACAACCAATTATTTTCTTATAAATTTGGAAAACATTTCATATCTCCCACAGCTGTGTTTCTTTTTTTTTAAATATCTTATTTTATTTTTATTTATTCCCTTTTGTTGCCCTTGTTTTTTTATTGTTGTAGTTATTATTGTTGTTGTCGTCGTTGTTGGATAGGACAGAGAGAAATGGAGAGAGGAGGGGAAGACAGAGAGGAGGAGAGAAAGACAGACACCTGCAGACCTGCTTCACCGCCTGTGAAGCGACTCCCCTGCAGGTGGGAAGCTGGGGTTCGAACCGGGATCCTCATGCCGGTCCTTGTGCTTTGCGCCACCTGCGCTTAACTCGCTGCGCTACAGCCCGACTCCCACAGCTGTGTTTCTTCCCAATAACACTGAGCCAACCTAATTTATATTACATACTAAGTTATTTGTTCTATGATAAATCAGATTTCTGCATAAGGATTTCTTCACAAATAAAGTAATTGCTTTTTAAAGAAACATTATACATCCCTATCATTGATTTCACAGAATTTTGAGAAACAGAAGTTTGTTATACATTAACTAGTCATTTTAGCTTTTGGAGAACAATTATATTTTAATGTTGGTTTTGGTCTTGTGAACAAGATCCATATATCCTTGATGGGACTTGAAATTTATGGGCCTCATAAGATAAAGTTTACAGTTAACCCTATTCCAATCAGGACTGGTGTTGAAGATCCCCTAATTTTTTAATCCCCGACTTCTTGATTGCAGACCCCTGAAATATAATGCCTGTTACTTACTGATACATTAGTGATTTCTCTGATGAAATATTTTCCTAATTACTGAGAAGCTATGTATAGAACAGAAAAAAATGCTGTACCACCTGCTAGCTTTAATGTTCTCCTTCTGGCTACAAATTCCTATTCTCTGGTGGGCATCTGGTGGATATGTTAAGCTAATGAGCAGTTTAAATCAACAGTCCCTAAGGCCAAAAGCCTAAAGCTGAATACTGTAACAAACAGAGAAGCTCCTCAGACCATGGCATCTATGATTTGGGCATAATGAATAATACTACATAGCCAGATTACATGACAACACCATGTTGGTCTAGCATTAAGTGTCATAATTTGTATACCCCTGAAAAAATGCTTTTGATGTTTCTAGTTCCATGTTCTGATGTAATAAGGATGCTTTGACAATAAATACTCTGTTGAAATTCTGATTAGGATCACATAGGCTTAACACAGCCCACTGCATAGTGTATGTGTGTGTGTGTGTGTGTGCGTGTGCGTGTGCGTGTGCGTGTGCGTGTGTGTGTGTGTGTTCATGTTTATAGATTTCTTGATTCACTGTCAAAGGTCCAAAAGTTTCTCTCTCAACCCTATACATAATGGGGCTCAACAGGCTGACATCTGGTCTTACTGACATCCAGTTCTGTATTCCTTTAGATTGTCGGAAAAAGTGTGTACTCACTTAAAAAAAGGAATAAGAAAATAGGAATACAGATATTAGAAATATATTTTAGTCCATTAAAATGAGAAGAGGACATGAACAGACTATTCACAAAGAGATCCAGAGGGTTAAAAGACATATAATCAAGTGCTCAGTCTCTGATGGTCAGACAAAATATGATGAGAGAAAAATAAAGACAATAATGAAATATCACTTTATACCCATGAGAATATCACACATTAGAAAGAACAGAAACAAGAAATGTTGAGGATATGGGGAAGAAGAAATCCTTCTTCACTGTTGGTGGGAACATAAATTGGTCCAACCTCTTGAAAAACAGTCTGGAGATTTCTCAAAACACTAGAAATGAATGTATCAGCCCTAACGCTTGTCTAAAGAGATATGTCCAAGGAAGTACAATTTGTAATAACCCAAACTTGGGAGCGACCCAGATGTCCAATGACAGATGAGTGACTAAGAAAGTTGTGGCACATTTATACAGTGGAATGCTAATCAGCTGTTAAAAATGAAGTTACCTCTTTTGCCTCATTTAAGGTGGAGCTTGAAGGGAAAATGTTCAGTAAGAGAAGTCAAAAAGAGAAGAATAAGTTTCAGATGAGCCATTATAGACAGAAGTTAGTAAACAAGGCCAGAAAAAGAAAAAACAAAGTGAAACTTGAACTGGGTGTGTTCAATTGCACCAATGCAAAGGACTGGGACTGGAAAAGGCATTGGAGTCCTTGTGCATGATGATGAAAAAGGATTAAGTTTGAAAGTTGGACGGTAAAGCAGAGGGTTAAGCGCAAGTGGTACAAAGCGCAAGGACAGGCATAAGGATTAAGTTTAAGGATTAAGTTGTTGGTGAGTGTTCTTTAGACAAATTTGTATCTAGGTGTCAGTAAACATACTGTAAAGCACTATGCATCCAAGAAAATGATTTTTAAAAATAAATGTTAAAATGGTATCATTTGTCTTTTCAGTATGACCTAACTTTATTTTAGCTAATAGTTGTTCTAATACATTCGATACAATTTGTGGAATTTCTGTGCACCTTTAAAGATGAAACCTATTTGTTTTCTCTTTGTTTTGTTTTGTTTCTGTGTCACTGACACCTCATACATGCACAATTTCAATGCTTTCAGGCTGACTTTTATATTCATTTTGTTTGAGAGTAAGGGAGGAACACTGGAGGTTTCCAAGGATTTTCAGTACTATCCTGTGGTATAAAGGTTCATACCTGGATTACACACATGAGAAAGCACATATCTACTAGGTAAAATATCTTTCAGCCTCATGAAGTTTATTTGGATAACTAGTAATATATTTAAATTTTTGACTCAACTAGCCGTAACATAAATGGCATAGAATAAAGCAGCAATGGATTCTAAACCCCAATTCCCATATGCAGAAGGGAAACTTCACAAGTGGTGAGGCAATGCTGCAGATGTCTCTCTCTCTCTCTTACTCTCTCTCTCTCTCCATATGTATATGTATATATATTCATCTCCCCCTTCCATTCTCAAATTCTCTGTCCTATTAAAAAAAAAAGCAGTAAGATGGAGAGGTGGTGGCACATGTATTTGAATGAAAATTAAATTTTACCATGTTCAAGGACCACAGTTTAAGCTCCTAGTCCCTAACTGTAGGAGAAAAGCTTCATCAGTGGTGAAGAAGGGCTGCATCTCTCTCTCTCTTTTTCTCTCTCTGTCTCTCTCTCCCTCTCTCTCTCTTTCTCTCTCTCTCTCTCTCCATCCCTAATCAATTTCCTCTGTCCTACCAAATGGAAAAACAATGGCCACTGGGATTAGTGGGTTCATCTTGCAGGGACAATAAAGAATCAAGAAAATAAATAAATATTGTAAAAAAAAATACAATAGCCGGGAGTCGGGCTGTAGTACAGCACGCTAAGCGCAGGTGGCGCAAAGCACAAAGACTGGCATAAGGATCCCGGTTCAAACCCCGGCTCCCCACCTGCAGGGGAGTCACTTCACAAGCGGTGAAGCGGGTCTGCAGGTGTCTATCTTTCTCTCCTCCTCTCTGTCTTCCCCTCCCTCTCTCCATTTCTCTCTGTCCTATCCAACAACAACAACAACAACAACAATAACTACAACAATAAAACAACAAGGGCACTAAAGGGAAAAATAAAATAAAAAAAAAATACAATAGCCTCCAGTGGTTAATAATCCCGTGGAATGGTAGTTTCTAGCTTTGTATAGCTAGTTTGATTTCTGAAGCTTTGTATAGCTAGTTTGATTACCGCACTGGATTAAGTACACATGGTTCAAAGCGTGAGCACCTGCACAAAGATTCCAGTTCAAACCCTGGCACCCCACCTGTAAGGGGGGGGTCATTTTACAAGTGGTGCAGCAGATACACAGGTGTCTTTCCCTCCCCCTCTCTGTCTTCCCCTCTTCTCTCAATTTCTCTCTGTCCTATCCAATAAAAATGGAATAAATAGCCACCAGGAACAGTGGATTCGCAATGCTGACACTAAACCCCAGCAATAACCCTGGAGGCAAAAAAATAATGGCCAGGATGTTCAACCCAGCCTTTAGAAGTAAATAATACCTGCTATACAGGTATCTTACTAAATTCTGTTTCAATTACAAAGATAATTTAATAATCACCATTACCACACACAATCAATAATTTGAAAGAGAAACATCTGAGTAGAAGCTGGTTTGGGCATCATTTTCAACTGCCAAGTAAGATTAGAAAATTATTACTAAATGTGATGAGAGGCCAAAATCTTAGCAATAGGAAAACAATATTAAACTAAACTAACACCAAAAAATCCTTCATTGCTTTAGGGATAAAGAGAGGGAAGAGAAGTAAGAAAGAGAGGAACCATTTCAAAGACATCTTCAAAAGTAGATTCAAATTCCAGCATTTAGATACCTTTTGACAAACACTAAAATAACTTTCACATGATCTTATGGGCATGAGGGTAGGGTATAATGGCAAATATTATATTTTTCATGGGTTGATTCTGTTCCTCACTCAACAGTTAAGTTCAACCCTACATTAATGAAAAAATTACACTATGGACATGAAGAACTTAACTTCTAACCTCATAAAATTTACTATCCTCTAGAGAATTCCAGATTTTTTAAAACTTCTACTATTTTTATGGCAAAATTCATATTAATGTTCTTTCCATTTGCTTTAAATTATTATTTAGTTGTGAAAAATCACTCATTTCCTAGCTAGGAGAATCAACAGTGATAATGCATTCTAATTCCAAATTTGGGCATGCAAACTGAATTTGAGCTAAACAGAGGTAAAATAGAGATCCCTAAGATATTGATCATAGTCTTGACTCTATCCCAGAAGAGCTGTATGGCGTTGAACTAAATTTACATGCTTTCTCCTTCAGCCTTAAATTATTAGTTAAAGTGGCATGATTGCATTTCTGCATTCATTTAATTCTTAAAGTCTGCTATTAATGGTGGAAGACTATGAACTTCATATTAATATGTGGCTACCACTTGCCTTAAAGTCCTTTCATGTCACTAATGTTCTATTTTCTGAATTTAGGTTTGTTTATAGGAGGTAGGGTATCTCTTCACAGTTTAAAATGCAACTTCAATCCCACTTGTTTGACAGTATTCCCAGGTGTACCAACTTTATTGTTAATGGGTAAAATTCTGTATTTTAGAATAATTGAACAAACATATCAGAACATACTGCTCATTACTCTTTTAGGTGAGGTATAATGAAGGGATAAATGGAAAAGCCAACCTTCAACTACATATCAGCTTATAACATTTCAATATTTTTTAACAGATCCAAAATGTAAGTAGGAAAAGTAAATTTTCATCTTTCATTACAATGTGTGAAACTAGACACCTCTTTAAATAGAAAAATCTGCTTTGGAATTCTGCTTTCTGGCTGTGGATGCTGATTAGCTCTTGGTGAAAGAATTTCTTTTTCAAGTATAAGAAAAAAGATGCTTATAGTCTTTAATGAGTACTCCCATGTGTGAATGATAAAGATCTCTGACACTTTCTGTCCAAGGGCTACCCAGAAATTGGAATGCATCCTCTGAAGTCTGCATTTGAGAGTCCAGGAAGAAGCTGTGGTAATTTAGACTAAGCTTTGGAAATTATCTCTGCAATGCTAGTACAAATGAGTTTAATTGAGACATTTGGTTACAGGGCAAAAGCAAATCAAATATTGTGAAATAGTTCAATTACAGTGATTGGTGCTCTTAGAAAAGAAGATTTTGCATGCAAAAATGTGATCTTATGCTTTGCTTCTCTGAGCTCTTTCAAAAGTTTACACAATGTCTAATGTTTTTGCTATCTTACTGTGTCAGAGATAACATGAACCACTTTGCTGCAGCAAATGATTACCTGAGTTATACAAGCTTCAATAGCTCCAATTTCATCTCTCCAGCAGTGATGTTCAAATGGGTTAAACAAAGTCATTCAGTGAAATAAAGAAAGAAAACAGTTTATTAAATATATATGTATTTATTATTAAGTAAGGTTTTATTTGTATTTACACTGCATCTTTGGAAGCATTCCCCCTCAGATCAGGCAGTATAGACAGTTACCCACTATCACCATTACTATTCAATATAGTGTTGGAGTTCTTGCCATAGCAATCAAGAAGGAGCAAGGAATTAATGGGATACAGATTGGAAGAAAAGAATTCATACTTTCACTGTTGGCCGATGATTCGATAGTATACATAGAAAAACCTAAAGAATCTATCAGGAAGCTCTTGGAAATTATCAGGCAAAATAGTAAGCTATCAGGTTACAAATTTAACATACAAAAGTCAGTGGCACTCCTCTATGCAAACACAAAGGTAGCAGAAAAAGAAATCTGGAAATCAATCCCTTTCACTATAGTGACAACTGATAAAATACTTAACAATAAACCTAACAAAAGGAGTGAAAGACTAGTATACTGAAAATTCTGAGTCAATACTCAACGAAATAGAAGTAGACACAAAGAAGTGGAAAAATATTCCATGTTCATGGGTTGGAAGAATTAACATCATCAAAATGAATATATTACCCAAAGCCATACAATTCTAATGCAATCCCCATCAAGATCCCACCCAAATTTTAAAGTATTTATTCCTTCTTGTTGCCCTTTTTTTTGTTGTTGTTGTTGTAGTAGTTATTATTGATGTCATTGTTGGATAGGACAGAGAAATGGAGAGAGGAGGGGAAGATAGAAAGGGGGAGAGAAAAATATATTGTCTGCAGACCTGCTTCACCACTTGTGAAGCAACTCGCCTGCAGGTGGGGATTCAGGGGCTTGAACCAGGATACTTACTCTGGTCCTTGTGCTTTGCAACACCTGCACTTAACCCATTGCACTACTGCCTGACTTCCTCCACCCAATTTTTTTAGGAGAATAGAACAAAAGTTATAGATGTTTATCTGGAAGTAGAATACTTAGAATTTCCAAAACAACTCTGAGAAGAACAGAATTTGAGGCATCACACTTCCAAATCTCAAATTGTATTATAATTCCATTGTAATAAAAACTACCTGATACTGGAAAAAAAATAGGCATATTGACTAGTAAAATAGAATTAAGAGCAAAGAAATAAGCCCCCATTATCTATGGACATCTGATCTTTTTTTTTTAATTTATTTTTTTATTTAAGAAAGGATTAATTAACAAAACCATAGGGTAGGAGGGGTACAACTCCACACAATTCCCACCACCCAATCTCCATATCCCATCCCCTCCCCTGATAGCTTTCCCATTCTCTATCCTTCTGGGAGCATGGACCCAAGGTC
Organism: Erinaceus europaeus; assembly: GCF_950295315.1. Classification (NCBI taxonomy): domain Eukaryota; kingdom Metazoa; phylum Chordata; class Mammalia; order Eulipotyphla; family Erinaceidae; genus Erinaceus; species Erinaceus europaeus. Next base: position 21,756,530 of record NC_080175.1, on the reverse strand, counting down.
GTGGGTTGCAGAAGGTGGAAGGTCTGGCTTCTGTAATTGCTTCCGCGCTGAACATGGATGTTGACTGGTTGGTCCATACTCCCAGTCTGCCTCTCTCTTTCCCTAGTAGGGTGGGTCTCTGGGAAAGTGGAGCTCCAGGACACATTGGTGGGGGTCTTCAGTCCAGGGAAGCCTGGCCGGCATCCTGATGGCATCTAGAACCTGGTGGCTGACTAATCTTTGACAAAGGTGCCCAGACTACTAGATGGGAAAAGGAGAGTCTCTTCAACAAATAGCATTGGAAAAACTGGATTGAAAGATGTACAAGAATGAAACTGAGCCACTATATTTTGTCAGGCACAAAAGTAAACTCAAAATGGATCAAGGACTTGGATGTTAGACCAGAAACTATCAAATGCTTAGAGGAAAATATTGGTAGAACTCTTTCCATCTTTATTTTATTTTTAAAGTATTTTAATCTGTGTTTATTAGAGAGAGACAGCCAGAAATGGAGAGGGAAGGGGATAACAGAGGGGAAGAGATACAGAAAGACACCTTCAACCCTGCTTCACCACTTGTGAAACTCTCCCCCTGAAGATGGGGACCAGGGCTTGAACCTGGGTCCTTGCTCACTGTAATGTGAGTGCTCAAGCAGGTGCTCCATCACCCACCCCCATCTATATTTTATAGGCATCTTCCATGATATAGATCCCATTGCAAAGAAAACTAAAACAAAAATAAAGCAATGAGACTACATCAAATTGAAAAGCTTTTGTACAGCAAAAGAAACTACCTCCAAAACAAAGAGACCACTTACAGAATGGGAAAAGATCTTTACATGCCATACATATATCAGATAAGAGGCTAATAATCAAAATATTTAAAGAGCTCACCAAACTTAGCGACAAGAAAACACATGACCCCATCCAAAACTGTGGAGAGGATACGAACAGAATATTCACCAAAGAAGATTTCCAAAAGGCCATCAAACATGAAAAAATGCTCCAAGTTATTGACTGTCAGAGAAATGCAAATGAAGACAACAATGAGATAACATTTCACTCCTGTGAGAATGTCACATATCAGAAAAGATAGCAACAACAAATGCTAGAGAGATTTTTGGGGAAAAGGAACCCTCCTGCACTGCTGGTGGGAATATAAATTGGTCCAACCCTGTAGAGAGCCATCTGAAGAACTCTCACCAGGCTAGAAGTGGGACTACCCTATGACCTTGCAATTCCTCTCCTGGGAATATGTCCTAAGGAAAAAACATACCCATCCAAAAAGATTTGTGTATACCTATGCTCATAGCAGCACAATTTATCATAGCTAAAATCTGAAAGCAACCCAGCTGTCCAACAACAGATAAATGGCTGAATAAGGTGTGGTATATATACACAATGAATTACCACTCAGCTATTACAAATGGTGAATTCACTTTCCTTACCCCATCTTTGTTGAAACTTGAAGAAATCATGTTAAGTGAGATGCACTAGAAAGAGAAGGATGAATATGGAATGATCCCACTCATAGAAGTTGAAAAATGTGGTACGGGAGGTGGCACTGTGGCTAAGGCACTAGGCTTTCAAGCATGTGTTCTTGAGTTCAATCCCTGCCAGCACATGTACCAGAGTGATGTCTGGTTCTTTCTCCCTCTCCTATCTTTCTCATTAATAAATAAATAAAATCTTTAAATAAAAAAAAAGTTGAAAAATAAGAACAGGCGGGAGTCGGGCTGTAGCACAGCAGGTTAAGTGCAGGTGGCGCAAAGTGCAGGGACCTGAGGAAGAATCCCGGCTCGAGCCCCTGGCTCCCCACCTGCAGGGGGGTCACTTCACAAGCGGTGAAGCAGGTCTGCAGGTGTCTGTCTTTCTCTCCTCATCTTTGTCTTCCTGTCCTCTTTCCATTTCTTTCTGTCCTATCCAACAATGACAACAACAATAATAACTACAACAATAAAACAGGGCAACAAAAGGGAATATAAATGAATATAAAAAATAAAAATAAATAAGAACAATAGAGAAAACACTAAGCAGATTTTGGACTGGAGTTGGTGTATTGCACCAAAGTAAAAGACTCTGGGATGCTGGGGGAGGATTCAGGTCCTGGAACAAGATGGCAGAGGAAGACCTAGAGGGGGTTAGATTGTTATGTGGAGGGTCTGGGTGGTGGATCACCTGGTTGAGCACACGTTACAGTGTGCAAGCACCTGGGTTTGAGACCCCAGACCCCACCTGAAGCAGGGCTGCAGGTGTCTCTCAGTCTCTCCCTCTCTATCACCCCCTTCCCTCTGATTTATGGCGGTTTCTATTCAAATAAATAAGTAAAGATAATTTTTAAAAATTTAAAAAACATTTTTTAAAAGATCGTTATGTGGAAAAATGAGAAATGTTACACATGCACAAACTACTGTATTTTACTGTTGACTATAAACCATTCATCCCCCAAATAAAGAAAATAAAGCGTCAAAGATTTAATAAGGACATTACAGTCAACTTAAGAGATATTATTTTGAAGAATTAGGGTCTGAAGTGTCCACCATCTCACTACTATTAAACTGTTTTTTTTTTTTTCATTCAGAGAGAGAGAGACACCAAAGCACCAGAGTTTCCGGGATGCATTGGATCGACCTTCTCGTGGTGCATCCCGTGAGTACCCATTCATTGGGGAAACTGACAATCCTTCCTAGCCAACTGAATCCACATGGATCCCAGTCACTTTCAAAGCCAGCAACAAGCAGCTCCTGACAGCTTTCAACCTGACGCTGTTGACTGGCTATGGAAGAAGGGCAAATGCTAGAAGAAGAAGAACCAGAGTTTCCCCAGGTGCCATGACACTACTATGTGTTCCCAGGGTTCAAATAATAAACTCTACCTGGTGATCTATCTCCCTAGTCCCTATCAATGGCATTTTAAAATCTGAAGTTATTTTCAGTTTCCTTATACTTAGTATAGTTATATGTTTACTTGAAACAATTGATAGAAAATATTAATGACTTACAGTAAACATAAAAATAATTATATGGCTTATAAATTCATAACAGTACTGTAGAGTTAAAGATAGTGTTTATAAAGGGACTGTTGTTGATCTCACAGCAGCCTATGACACAGTCTGGCACCGCGGTCTCCTAGTCAAGATCTCAAGATGTCTGCCTCCATGGGTGGCCAACACTATATCGTTTCTTCTCCAAAACAGAAGATTCCGGGTGCATCTGGGTGACAAGTCTAGCAGATGGAGACCTGTCTCAAGTGGCCTCCCCCAGGGCTCTGTTCTGGCTCCTACGCTATTTAATATTTACATTAATGACCTCCCAGAAACTTCTTCAAGGAAGTTCATCTACACCGATGACATCTGCTGTGCAACTCAGGCATCCAAGTTGGACATCCTCGAGGAAACAGTCACGAAAGACATGTCTCTGATATCTGATTACTGTAAAAAATGGCGACTAATCCCTAGCACTGCAAAAACGGTATCATCTGTTTTCCATCTACACCATGCCTCGGCCTCGTGTGAGCTTAATGTGCAGCTTGGCGGTACGAGAATCCGGCATGAAGCCCAGCCAGTCTATCTTGGCGTTACTCTTGATCGCACTCTGTCATTTCACAAACATCTCATAAAAACTGCAGCAAAGATGGGCGCGAGGAATAACATCATTGCAAGACTGGCCAGCTCCTCATGGGGCGTGAGCGCTTCCACACTACGATCATCATCTCTGGCATTATGCTATTCCACTGCAGAATACTGTGCCCCAGTATAGTTCCGTAGCCCCCATGTCCACTTGGTCGATTCCAAATTATATTCCTCCATGAGGATAATTTCTGGAACCATCCGTTCCACCCCGGTTCCATGGCTGCCAGTTCTTAGCAACAACGCCCCGCCAGATATTCGTCAGGATGCGGCATCATCTAAGTTCATTTCCCACGTCTATGCTCGACCAGACCTGCCAATATACGCGGATATCTTCGCCTACCCTGTCCAACGCTTGACGTCTCATCACCCAATCTGGTCCCCTATGCCTACACTGAACTTCTCTGTTCCAGTCTCTTGGAAACAGAGTTGGCAGTCAACTGAGGTTAAGAACAAACACCTCATCACAGACCCCTGCAAGTGTCAACCCGGCTTTGACCTAGCACGTTATGATTGGGCCCTCCTCAATCGCTATCGAACAGGACATGGCCGGTGCGCTACTATGTTCCATCTTGGGGAGCCAGAGACGACCTGAATTGCCCCTGCAGCTACAGACAGACTATGACCCACATAGTCAATGACTGCCACCTCTCCAGATTCAAAGGAGGTCTTGAAACTTTACATCAGGCTCAACCTGATGCTGTTGACTGGCTACGGAAGAAGGGCAAACGCTAGAAGAAGAAGAAGGGACTGAGTGGTGGCACACCTGGTAGAATGCACAGATTACCTTTTACAAGTGCCTGGGTTCAAACCTTCAGTCCTCACCTTCACCTGCAGAAGAGATGCTTCATGAGAAGTGGAACAATGCTCCCCCTCTCTGTTTCTTCCTGTCTCTAATATAAAAAGGAAGGAAAGGGGGGAAACGGCTGTCAGGAATGGTAGAGCTATTGTGCAAGCATGGAGACCCAATGATAATCCTGGTGGCAAGGGAAATATATATATTCTAGAAACTTAAAATTCCAAAGTATCCTTTTTTTATATTTAGTATGAGTCCTCCATGCCTTTGGTCTTCAACCTGGAATCTGAAAAAATAAATAAATTTAACCTTATTCTCTAACATTTTAAATAAAAACTTCCTCTAATGTTACTACAAATATCATCTTGTGCATTATATTTGAACATCTGATTACAGAATTTCTATAGATGAACGTCAACTAGCTGAACTTTAAGCAAAAGTCATCTCATGTCTTTTACAATTAAATGTGAATGTCCTTATAATTGCTCTTTTATTATTATTTATCCATAAGTGGTTGTGCCTTAGATATCCAGTTATACCATGGAGGGTTTTACTTTCTCCAGTGAAGACATCAGCACAACAGAGATTGCTGTTGTTGAAGACATGTTTAAAATCTGCACTGGCCAATGTGTTGATCTTTGGTCTCAGGTGTCTTACTAAACACTTGAAAAATCACTTGTACAAATGAACTAATAACTAACAAGGTCTTCTGAATGCATAGTTATTTTTGTTCTTAGCATCTAAAGATAAGAAAGACTGATTCACTTATTTCCTATACATAGTCTACTAATTGAAAGTCTGATATCACTTACAAGGGAATTTATTTCTTAGATGAGAGCTGCCAAGCCACTTAACAGCTTAGGAATAGAGTGCTACTTTGTCACAAAGATTCCACAATATTTATCTCTAAATGATTCACTATATAGATGATCTAGCACAATGTTGCATACTAAGCTCTCTTTACACTCTGAATTCTAACCTTTATTTATATATTGAACTTGCAAAAACATTTTAAATCTATCTTATTAGGCAAATTAGGATGAAATGTAGATGTCCAACTTGGGGAATAAACCCTTGTTATAACAACACCGTATATTAACATTTCCTTATTAAAGTGATACTGACATAGAAAAAGAGCAAAAATAGAAATGATTAATCAGAAATAAAATTATGGGGGTCAGACAGTGGCATACCCAGCTAAGCGCACATACCACTAAGCTTAAGGACCTGCCCAAGGAGCTGTTTTTGGGCCGCCAGCTCCCCATAGGTAGGGGGAAGCTTCACAGCAGTATAGCAGGTCTACAGGTCTCTATCATTCTCTTTCCTTCTCTATCTCCCCCCTCTCTCTCAATTTCTCTTTGTCATATTCAATAAAATGAAAAAAAAATGGCCACCAGGAGCAGTGGATACATATTGCAGGCATCAAGCCCCAATGATAACCCTTGAGGAAAAAAAAAAGAGGGAGAGAGACAGAAAAGAAAAAGGAATAAAAATATGGTGCTTCTGTATTAAAATAGCTTAGCTTTAAAATCACATGAATCAGTTCAGAATATTTGCACTTTTATCAGAAAAAAAATTGCTATGATAAGATTCTCACGCCAACTGACTATTACCAAAACAAGTTCACATACCAGTGAAATTAGAGAAGAATCACAGAGTGGATAAAAATTGATTGAATATCTAAATTTTCAAAACTAAAAACAAAATGTATATATTGACACAAAAAAATGATTTAATGTACTTAAAATGTTAGTAGTTTTATATAGAAAATGAAGGGAAATTAACACATGCTATTGGTATCGAGTTGGAAAATGACAGGCGCTATGAGAAATGGGGCCACTCACAATATTTTACTTTGTGTTTTAAAGTAAAAGGACTTCAGTTTCTCATGCAGACAACTGAATTGATGTATCTTTGTTCAAATACTCTGATACAACTTTCAGATCTGATTCACTGGAATTTTCATGCAACTGAAGTATAGCTCCTATAGCTCATAAAATGATTTTCTCTATGATGAAACTACCATTAACAGATCTACATTGCATCTGTTGCTGTGTCATTGTTTATAGTCATAAACACAATTCTAAAGGAATCAAGTTAATGGTCTGAGATGTTACAACACTGAGCAAGGTATGAAATTAAGAGATAGATTCAGCAACAAATAAGAAAAACAGTGTAGAATTAGATAAATTGTTCCCATTTGAAGGAGACTATAGTATGTACAGAATCATGAGATTTAAAAGGACTTACAATATAGGAACTTTCCCTATGTCTTGTTCATAATTCATTTGTTATGTTCATATCCTGTTGAAAGTATTAAGTAACCTACCATGTCTGGTGAGTGCATTAAGTAGAACCTGGTGTGCAGACTAGGATCTTCAGTTAGAGTATTTTGCTTGATGAGGCAGCTGTTTCATGATGGATATAACATGGTGGTGGTTATGGCATAGAGAGGATTTTTCAAGACATTTTACCTTGTGCTGTGGTATTATTTTCCTTTGATGCTCCCTTAAGAAAACCTTCAACAAAAATATGTGTACTTTTTTCAAACCTTTTGGAGTCATTATGTGGCCATTTGTTTGTATCACTGTGCTGAGACCATGTAATTTCTATGGTGAGAGTAAAATAAGCGAGTTTTATTTAGATTCCCCATTATTTGCTGGTGAGGTGGAACAATGAAGTAGCAATTGCAGTTGATTTTTAAGTCTAATGTACAAAAGTTACAAAATTTTTTTCTTATTGCCCTCAGAACACTAATGATTTCTGATCTGAAATTATATGCAACAATTCAGAAGACTGATTTTATTATTACCATCTGTTCCTGGAGTATATTAAAGACTGTTTCTGTGCCCCAAATCCAATAACTTCTAATCATTCCTGACCAGCTTATCTTTTTCTCTTTACCCAGTCTATGAAGGGTCAACGTACTATTATTACCAATCTCAGCAGCATGAATTGAAATAAAATGAAAAGATAACAATTAAAAAACATGCAATTTCAAGGGAAATCAAAGTGCTGCATAGCATTTCAATTTTGGTACAATAGCTTAAGCATTTACTTGATGTTATTCAAAATGTTCAGTGGGTACTAACCATACTTCATTACTTTGTCATTTCAGACTCTCCTTCTCTATTAAGCACACCATTATTTTTGGCAGTTCTTTACTTGGCTTTTTCAAAATGAACTTTTGATTGTTTTTGCAAGTGATTTGCTATCCTGCTCTTTTCATCAAATGCCTTAGCTATCTTGAACATGCTGAGACTCTATCAAATTCTTGTCTTGGACCAACAAAGTAAATCACCGAAAAAGGTACCTACTTTGGCATGCACAGTATCAAGGCTCTAGCTAGTCCCCACTATCTTAGGGAAAAGGTTAGGTACTGTATTTTCTTTCCTTTTCTTTCTCTCTGTAATTTGAATCTGTAATTCTCTTTCTATCTGATAAAGTCACTGCCTACCTTGGTGAAGACCTAGCAACAACAAAATTCCTTTTGTCTTAAGTAGACATGACACACTGAAAAGTAGATTTGAAAGTTTTATGTACCTGAGTTCAAATATCCATTTCTACGTTTAGAAATACATTTACCTCTTAATTTCTTTAGCTATTCCACTTTTATCATCTAAAACCTTTGTGTTATTGGAGATAAAGCAATGGTTGTACACAAGACTTTCATGTCTGAGGCACAAAAGATCCAAAATTTAATCCCCAGCACACTTAATAAGCCAGAGCTGAGCAGGGCTTTGACATGGAGAGAAAAAGGAAGAAAGAAAGAAAGAAAGAAAGAAAGAAAGAAAGAAAGAAAGAAAGAAAGAAAGATAAAAAGAGAGGGAGGGAAGAAAAGAGAAAGAGAAAGAAAGAGAGGAGGATAGATAGAAGTGTATGTCTTTCTTTTCACTTCAGGGTAATGTCAGGATCTGAGCCTGATATTCCAGGACGTAATCTTAAGACACACTAAATATATGTAAATCAAATCTCCAATCTTGAGGTTTGATTCAATCAAACAACTCTTTAAGCACATGTTCTAAATGTTTCAAACTGTTTCTTCAACCATCTTCCCAGCATAATTTCAACAATTAAAAATCTGAATTTTCTGAAAGCACTTTGGGTCTATATAAATTTAAATGTAGCAATTATTTCTTACTTCTGGAGGGACTAAGGGAAAGATGTTTAGAAAGCAAATATTCAAACATAAAAATATAATTGTATGTCTATTTGTAGTTCATTTTACCAATAACAGAATAGAGAATTTAACAAATTTGTGTAGTAAAAGGAAAGACCATTTTCATTGTTCCCTAGTAGGTAGTATATAATTATATCATAATCTGTAAGAAAGCAGAATTCTTCTTAAAGTTGAGATAAACTGAATTAGTAAAATAATCCTGTTAGAAAGTAAAGAGCAGCAACAAAATGTTTTCATTTCTTTTTTTTAACAGAGGTTTTCTTACAGTTTTGTAAATACAGTAAAAAATATGCAAATCTGATGAAAGTACTAGTGATTATGTCTATCCTTAAATTAAAGTAACCCCAAGAGCCTCACTCACCATTTTCTTATGATACTTTAGGCAACCAGTTAACAATTCTTTGTCCCATAATCAAATAATCTTTGATAAGAAAGAAACGTCACTGTCGATACTTGGACTTCTAGGAATGATTTTCAATCACAGTACAGATTTTGCTCTAAAATTTAAAAATTATTTCTCTTCACATTACTATATCTGTGCTTATTAGGATCAAAGATATTGATAGATAGCATGTGTACCTTGGGTTACACCTCTGCATTATTCCAACCATTATTAATAGCATAGCTCATTTTAGGAAAAGTATTCAAACTTCTAACATATATATTCTGTTGCTGCTCTTTACTTTCTAATAGGTTTCTATTTACAAATGCAATTTATCTCATCTTTAGGAAAAACTCTACTTTCCTGTAGCTTATGGTGGTATGGTGGATTGAACTTGGGACTTTGGAGCCTCAGACATAATTTTATGCTCCCTTCATACATATATATATATATATATATATATATATATATATATATATATATATATATATCCAAGGTGTGATCCCTGGAATTATCAATAGGTGGATCTAAGTGTTGCTCTGGTAAATAAATAAATAGGTTACAATGTCTCCTCCACAAAATTAATCATTACTTAATTGGTTTTCTGTTGTTTTAACTGAGCAGGCTTCACGGGCGGGTAACAGAGATGACCAGAGACACACGGCTGGGCCGGGAAGCTGTATTTCTTTATTCAGAAACAACGATTCATAAACTAACCCAAACTAATCACCAAACAGAACTCTCCTGCCTCTTTCCCACGCGGCGTTGCCAAGAAGTCTCGAACTCTCGAACTCTGTCGGGGTTCCTTGGGGCGGGGACAAGTGGGCCCAGGAAACTAGCAGGACTAAACCAATTTTCCTGGCAGGGGGAGAGCTAGACCAAACCAATGTAAAGCATACAACAGTTTTAAAAAAACTTATTTGGGTTAGAAATGCTAACAGTTAGGGAGTCGGGCTGTAGGATCCTGATTCAAGCCCCCGGCTCCCCACCTGCAGGGGAGTCCCTTCACAGGCGGTGAAGCAGGTCTGCAGGTGTCTATCTTTCTCTCCTCCTCTCTGTCTTCCCCTCCTCTCTCCATTTCTCTCTGTCCTATCCAACAACAACAACAACAATAATAACTACAACAATAAAACAACAAGGGCAAAAAAAGGGAATAAATAAATAAAATAAATATTAAAAAAAAAGAAATGCTAACAGTTGAAAATAAGAGGATAACTTTACTTGGAAAAATAATTAACTCTGATTATTATTGCTTTTTATCATTTTTGTTGTAGATTTTGGGGATGTTTTTAAGATAACATAAAAAAAGAACAAAATGAAATATTTCTTGTACTTTTATACCTGACACAATAATTTTGAAAAACACATCTATCCGTAATAAGTTTGAAGAAATCACATTTATTTGGAAAATTATCAGCATAAATACAATCAAATTGGAAGAAAGAAGGAATAAAAAGGTGGAAGAGAAGCAATAAAATTTTTAAAAATAGGGTAAAAAGGTAATGACAGCAAAAGCAATAATCAGCATACCAATAAATACATAAATAAAGCAGTCTATCAAACCTTAGATGATGATCTAAGTTGACAATATAACTCAGCTGGAAAGGAGGGTGACTGCTTTATTATGTACATGACTCAGATTCAAGTCTGGCCCTTACAGCACTGGGGGAAGGTTGGTTTGTAGTACCTTCCTCATTTTTTCTACATCTGTTCCACTCTATCTAGAAAGTTAGCCGAGAACAATAAAATCTGGGGATGACAAGAAAAAAAAAGATGGCCTACAAGATAAAGTAATGATAGATACTCCTCTATATTTCTGAGAACTTTTCCTAGACATTCTGATATTCAGAGTTTAAGGATTTTTACTCATTAAACTTTGGTTTGAGAGTTGTTAGTAATGAAAATAATATAATGCTGATAATTTTTATTCTCAAAATAAATTAAATATAAGTTGCCCATAATGACATATCACTTTATGCATGTGAGGATATCATACATTGGAAAGGACAGTAGCAAAAAATGCTGGAGAGGATGTGGGGAAAACGGGACACTTCTTCACTGCTAGTGGGAGTGTAAATTGGTTCAGCCTTTGTAAACAACAATCTAGAGATTTCTCAAAACACTAGAATTGGACCTACTTTATGGCCCAGCAATTTCTTTCTTGGGGATTTACCCAAAGAAATATCAGAAGACATCAATGTATACCTACATTTACAGTAGCATAATCTGTAAGAGCGAAAACTTGGAAGCAACCCAAATATCCAACAACATATGACTGGCTGATAAAGTCACCTTTGCATCATCTTGGATGAAACTTGAGGATATCAGAATAAGTGAGATAAGCCAAAAAGAGGACAAATATTAAATGACCTCACTTATAAGCATGGCTTAATGAAGAGGAACAGGGTGGGAGGACAGAAAATGAAATGTGGACTGGGAATGGTGTATCGCATCAGCGCAAAGGACTCTGGGGAAGAAGGGGAAGAGAAGAGTAGCGGAGAACTTTGGGGTCCTGGTACATAATATACTCATGTCATGTCAGTGACTACGCACTAAAGCACTAACACCTTCAATAAAAATTATTTTAAAAAGAATAAGTTGTCCAAAATATTGTTGGTTGCATGTTTTACTGCCCCCACCTTTAACAAGGTATTGTTAGCTATGATTTCAGAACTTACATTTGTCCTGCACAAACTGTTTTGCTATAGCTTAACTATTTCAATTTAAGGTATAAATTACTTTTCTAGTATTTTTGGCACCAGGTGATTTCTTGTATAAAAATAAAGCTACCACTACTTTGAAAATTATCAAATAGAAATACAGGATATTGGTTGGAAATTGATCTTGCCTTCAGTGTTTCACAGATGAGGTCAGTGAGTCTTAAGCACACAAACTGTATTACAATAAAAAGAGAATAGCAATGCTAAAGCTAGTGAAAATAAAGGAAACATATTCACATGAAAAGACAAAGTTGAGAATAAAGGAAATATCACGATTATTAGCATGATCAGTCTTTAGAAATGAAAACCATAACTATGCAAATAGGTGCCTGAGTAAAGGGGGAGGGCATTGTGGTTTGGGTAGAAATATTAACTTCTCTGCATGGCTCTGAGCAGAAATGAAAGAAACACAGATTTTTTTTGCATAAATGTGGAAAATGTAAGACTAATCTCTGATTGCTATTTTGCTCCCATGGTCTTGCCTTTTATTAGATTTCCTGGCAAATCAGATTCTTTCATTTTTAGTAGCTCAAATCATATGAATTATAGGTTTCATTTAGAGTCATCTCACCGCTCCCAGTAGGTAGTATCCTGTCATTTTCACTAGACAAAAATAACATTTGTCAATATGAATGAGAAATCAAAGATACTCAAGTCAAATCAAAGATACTCCGTCATTCACAGACATAAGAAGAACCTTGTGTCCTGTGTTGAGTTATTCCCTGATAAAAAATTACATTGTGAACATTTGATTTCTAGAATGTTCTTTTGGGTAATCTTCACATGAATAGTTATCAAGTTATTTTACTTGTATCTCTCTATTATTAGAAACAATGCCTTGCCTTCCTAGACTATAAATCTTCCTAAGAACTTAGAATTTCTGAAAACCTTGAAGCTTGAAATCAGACAATTGATATACATTTTGACATTTCTATCTCAATCTTGCATTCTAAATATCTAGACAAGATGTTTAAAGAAAACACTTTAAGAATTTAGTCATAAAGAGATGGCTCAGGAGTGCAGCATATACCTTATATGAAAGAGGTCCTGGGATCAATGCCCACAACCACAGGAACAAAGCAAGTGGAACTTCATGAAAATAGACTGGTTCTTTGATAGACTGGTTCTCTGATTCTCTCTCTCTCTCTTTCTCTTAGAAATATACTATACAAATGAGTAGATGAGTTCAGGGACACTGACCAGAAGTAAACAAACCACATACTTCATATACAGAGACCATTAATTATATAAATTCCTAGTAGTGTGGGGTGTGTGGAGAAATAAATCTAAGAAGAATGGAAGAGAGAAAGGATGAAAGAAAAAGAAAATTAAAAATCAAGAAAGAATCTGGTAAGAAAGATAGACACACTTGTACTAATACAACAGGCTGTGCCCGTTGCTATGAGAATAGAAGGTAAAAAAGAAAATGATCACCACTATGTACAACACGTGACCAGATAGGACTCATACATCCCATTTTAACAGGTGAAGAACTTGATTAGTTGACATAATTCAAGATCTTAAATATTAGGACCAAATTTATTCTATACCTCCAAAAACGTTTGCCAAGAAGTACTTTTTAGCCTATAATTGTAAACTAGGTTGATTTTTCAGTTATTGTCTGTTACTGCCTAATGACAGTAATAGTAATACAAATTACAAGAGAAATAAAAATACTTCATCATTCAGGATTTACTCTATGAGTGCTAAAACGAACATGACTTATTCCCCAGAATAGACTACAAAAGTTGTGTTGATTCCATTAGTTTACAGATGAATAGGCTGAGTTGTTATCTATCTGAATTTGTAACAATTTTAGTGTAGAGAGTATCCTATTGCTTTGCCCTTTCTGATCACTGGTTTGCATATTCTTTCAAAGCAAAGGTTTGGGCAGGGATAAATACCACAATCGTTATGCAAAGAGATTCTGATGACTGGGGCTTTAGATTCAATACCCTGCACCACCATAATCCAGAGCTAATCAGTGCTCTGGTAAAAAGAATAAATAAATAAATAAATAAATAAATAAATAAATAAATAAATAAAATAACTGTAGAGGTTTGCTCTCTTTTTCTTTCTATTTTTTTATTGATATTCTTTTTTATTATTATTTTTTTTATTTAAGAAAGGATAAATTAACAAATCCATAGGGTAGGAGGGCTACAACTCCACACAATTCCCACCACCTGGAAAGGCAGAGAGACAGACAGACACCTGCAGACTTGCTTCACTGTTCCTCAAGTGTCTCTCCTGTAAGTGGGGATCAGGGGCTTAAACCTGGGTCATTGAGCATGGTAATATGTGCACTTAACCAGGTGTGCCACTTCCCATCCCCTTGATTTTTTTTTTGTACTATTAAGAGTCTTCAAGATGAATTCCTATCTGTGCTTAATTAAAATAGATTTTCAATTATACTTTCAAAAGGGGAAAACTATCAAATTAAGAAATCAATAGGAAGAACTAGGACACATGAAGATGACACTCCCTAGTTTGGTGACATGTGACTATTTGTCTTTCTGTTCTACGTAGGGAGTACTTTAAGAAGCTAGACAGCATAATGTCAATGTAGAAGACTTTCATTTCTGAGGCTCAGAATTCCCAGGTTCAATCTCTAACACTACCAGAGGCCAGTGGTAAACAGTGACTTGTTCTCTTTTTGTGTCTTTCTGTGTCTCTCTCATTAAAATAAAAAATAATAATTAATAATAATAATAGACATACTTTAAAAAAGAAGCTGGATTCTTTGTTCCATGAAGGTACAGAAATGTAAAACAGTTCTATATGCATGAGTTCAGAAGGAGAAAGACTTACAAAAGAGTTGTGAAGAAAGTAAAAGTGTCCTGGAATAAAATTGATAGTTTAGACCCTATGAATAAGTTGGGTTTTTTTGGTCCTCCCATACAATCCATCACTTGTTTTTATTTAATATGTTTATTCTAAAATATGAAGTAGCTCACAATAACTTTTTGGTTATTTGAGGTATCAAAGGTCCCAGCACAATACTGGGCAGCATATCCCAGAAGTAAGCAGTGCTATAGGCAGTTTCTTTCTCTGTCTCTGATGAAAATAAAATATATTTGCTTTTAAAAAATACAGTATTCAGTGGGGTTTGCAGTCAGCAATATTTATACATCTATTCCAAATTTGGGAGCTACTCTCTTCCTTGATCCAACTTTTTAGCCCTATTTCCAGCCATGACATCATTTCCCCAGACAACAAATTGGGTCCACCTGCATATCAGAGGTCAGACCGAGGTGAAAACTAGTATAGTCATGGGCCCCTTGGAATATACATAAAATAGAGCTACTATTTCCAAAACAGAGACCCCAAATATTCATCTGCAATATTCCAGCCTTTAGGTTCATGATTAGTCAACAATGTGTTTGGTTTTATATGTTAACTCTTTTTTCAGCCACCAGGTTCCAAATGCTACCATGATACCAACTGGACTTCTCTGGGCAGACGACTTCACCAGTGTTGTCCTGGAGCCCCACTTCCCCAGAGCCCTGCCCAACTAGGGAAAGAGATAGGCTGGGAGTATGGATCAACCTACCAACACCCATGTTCAGTGGGGAGCAATTACAGAAGCCAGACTTTCTACCTTCTGCATCCCATAATAACCCTGGGTCCATACTCCCAGAAGATTAAAGAATAGAAAAGCTCTCAGGGGAGGGGAGGGGATACAGAGTTCTAGTGGTGGGAATTGTGTGGAGTTGTACCCCTTTTATCCTATGGTTTTGTGAGTGTTTCCTTTTTATAAATAAAAATTTTTAAAGGAAATATAGTATTTGAAGAAAAACAAATTAAAAACATAATTTTAGAAAGTAAACAAATTATATAAAATTTAAATTTCAGTGTAACTAGGATTTAATTGAAATGCAGTCATTAGTTTAAAAACTAATAACTATTAGTTTTTTAAAAATCAGAGTTTTCTGTTTGTTTTGTTGTTTTTTTGTAATTTACAGAGAAAAAGTTACACAAAGAGAGCAACCAGAATACTGCTTAGCTCTGGCTTTTGGTGGTGCTGGGAATGAAACTGGGACTTTGGAGCCTCAGGCAAGAAAGTATTTTGCATAACCACTATGCTGTCTCCCTAGCACAAAGCTTATTCATTGATATAATGTCCATAATTTCTTTCACCCTACAACAGTCAACTTGAGTAGTTGTAGCAGAGTGTGTGATGGATAAAACCCACAATATTTACTATTTACTATTTAAAATCAAATTTACTAATTAAATATTTAATTTAATATTTTAAATTAAATTAAATTTTAATTAAATTTAATATTTAATATTTTACTATTACTGAGTTTACTCTAAAAGAGACTATTATTCTTTATGTTAGACTTTGAGAAAACATGTACTAACTACACATCTCTATCTGAATAGTCCAAACTGACTTGACTCTTAAGTTCATTGTCTGAAGTAGGCATCTGGGATAGCAATTTGTTGTTATCTGAGCCCTGAGTTTTCATTCATATCTCATTACAGATTTAAAAGTTCTGACACATAATTATGCAAGACTGAATGACTAAAGGAATGTTTAGGATAAAAATTCCTCAGAAACAAAATCTTAGTTTATTCAATAATTTTATATTTGATGTGAGTCAGCAGCTGTACTTAGGAAGTTATACAAATTGTATCAAGTGCATGACTTTGACAATCTAAAGAAAACTACCCTCAAAGAACTTCCAATAGAAAGAATCACACAAAAGATGGGACATACTTGTATACCTTTAGGAAATAACTAGTTATCTAATTTTTATTACTATTATTACAGTGTTTTATAGATTGCTGGCAAAATAAGAATAATTCTGTTGATTTATGTTTTTGTATCATTAAGACAAGCTATTCAATTAAGCTATTTATTCCAAATTTATAATGTCACTATTTTTAAAAGTTAAGTCTTTAAAGTGTGAATTAATGACATTATAGCAGGTGGCATTTTAAAATAATTTTATAAGTATGTGTGTTAAATACATATTCAAAATTAGAAATTAAAGTAATAATGATTAATAATTATATATCCATTAAATTCACAAATCAGTAAAATACTGGTATGATTGGTGAAACTCTAATATTTAAGTAGTAAAATCATAGCTGAAAAAGTCCAAAAGTGAGTTTAGTATGTCAAAGTTGCAAAAGATTATGACAGGCAAGTGAAAAAAGCTAAATTTGATTCAGTAATCAAAGGGGATTCTGTAATATTCTTGAGTTGGAGGATGACATAACTGAAGTTGTGCTTCAGAAAGATTAATTTGGCAAGAGGAAGGATTCGCTGAAGAAGAGACTGGAGGCAGTGAGGTCATTCAGGAGAAGATTGCAGTTGTTCAAAGGAGAGGTAATGAAGTCCTGAAATTGTGCTAACTGAATATAAAAACAGATGGGAGACACATGTAGAGGCAAACTCCACAGGATACTGTGACTAACTGAACAGAATACCTGAGAAAACAGTTAAAGGAGATGCTATGCTGTAGTATGAGGCAACTAGGCAGATAGACATGGACCATCAATAGAAAGAGCAAATACTTTGGGGCTGGACAGTGGCACACCTGGTAGAATGAGCATGTTACCATGAATAAAGATCCAGGTTCATGCACCCTGTCCCTGCTGGCGGGGTGGGAAGGAAGCTTCACCAGTAGTGAAGCAGTACTATGGGTGGCTCTCTTTCTCACTCCCTCTCTATTTCCCTTTTCCCTGTCAACTTCTGTAACTATAAAAATAAATAAAATTAAAAAAGAAGTATCAATCAATGAAGAAAGGTATTTGATGATTACAAGTACAATAATTCTAAAATGAAGAGTAGTCCATCTTAATGCAGAGAGTACTGTTACTGAAAACAAAAATCAACTATGTAACTGCAGTAACATCTTCATGACCTCTCATTATAATGGCTAAAGAGATGTCTACAGGACTCATAGAAACAGAAATCAAAATTTATGGAGGACTTTAAGTTTAGGACATTTTAGTATTTAAGTAAATTGGTACAATATGGCCCATCCCTCTTTAATTAGAACACCACAGAGAAAAAAAAAAAAGAGACCATGAAAATTTAAGGTCTTTATAGAATCTTTTGTTTTCAGACCTCTTAACTGTGTTTAAAGTTCCTATAATAAAATTTATTTTTATATAACATGCTGCCCAGATCTATCTGTTTACCCACATAGCTCAAGGCAATTATCATTGTGCTGCAGTGTAAAATGATCACTCCAGCTACATTAAGTACCTGCTCCTAAGACTGTGGATCATAAATAATTCTAACAATTCTAAACTTCAAAAATGTGATGAATTATGAGCTTTTCATCAGAAGACATGAGAATCGATATAAACAGAGGGTTTCTAGATAAGCACACTCCATAATTACTGCTTAGGGCTGAATAAATCAATGTAATACACACTTCAAAAAAGTTTTCAAAATGTATTTTCCCCCAGATTTATTAGAGTAATGGTGTGTTGGTTCATAGTTCCACCCCATCTCCTTCTTAATATAACCTTTTAAGGAAATTTAATTTTTACTTCAAAAGGAGTTACATAAAACATCAATTCTCTATAACTAGGTTTGACACATTTAAGTTTTATTTTTTTCTCTAGAGATGAATCAATCATTCAGTTACTTCTCAATTTATCTCATTTTCCCACTGAGCCAGTGACTTAAATTTATCAGGCCTCTTTAGCAACTAAATAATAAAAAGAAATTTATCATTTTTTTTCTGAATCTAATAGTCCAGATAATGAGACTAAAGTAGACTGCAAGAAACTCTTAGACTGGTTGCATGCTTCACATTTAGTAAGCCTTTTGCATAATGATTAAACATTTCTTCTTCTGGTAACCTAAATCCCATACAAAACTACATAACTGAATACTTTAATGTCCAATGACAATAAAGTATAAGAAAATAATTTTGACTATTTCTATTGTAAAAAGCATATTAAAGACTATCTGGGCTGTAATGCAGATGTCCACATTTGACTTATGTCCATTATTAAAGATTTGTTGGGTAATATTCCATTATCTATATATACCATGACTTTCTTAGCCACATATCTGCTGTATTCAGCTATTAAGAATGATGAATTCACCTTGTTCATCTCAACATGAATGGATCTTGAAGGAATCATGTTACGTGAGATAAGCCAGAAAGAGGAGGATGAATATGGGATGACCTCAGAAGCTGAGAAATAAGAATAGAAAGAAGCACATGGTTGAACTTGGACTGGCTTTGGTGTATTGCACCAAAGGAAAGGACATGGTTGGGGGGGGGATTTCAGTTTCTGGTGCATGACAGAGGAGTAGGATCTAGGCTGGGGAGGGGGGGGTGAGAGTATTTTGCAGAAAACAGAAACTTTACATATATACCAACAACTATATCTACTGTAAACCATTAATCCCCCCAATTAAAAAAATTCACTAGATGTGGGGAAGCAGCATAATAGTTATGCAAATAGGTTGTCATGACTGAGGCTTCAAATCCCATTTTAAGTCCTCTGCACCATCATACACTAGAACTGAGCAGTGCTTTGGTAAAAAAGAAAAGAAAGAAATATATGTATCACCTGTATAATAAATAATTGTTTGCAAAGCATAGAAGAGGGTTGTTAAAAAAGATATGTGTACCCCTATGCTCATAGCAGCACAATTCATAATAGCTAAAACCTGGAAGCAACCCAGGTGCCCAACAACAGATGAGTGGCTGAGAAAGCTGTGGTATACATACATAATGAAATACTACACAGTTATTAAGAACAATGAACCCACCTTCTCTGACCCATGTTGGATGGAGCTAGAAGGAACTATGTTAAGGGTGTTAAGTCAGAAAAACAAAGATGAGTATGGGATGATCCCACTCATAAACAGGAGCTGAGAAAGAAGAAACTCAAAGCTGAATTTGTCTGAATTCGGAGTAGGACACCAAAGTAAAAAACCTGGGTTGAGGGTGAGGGTGGATGTTTGGCTTCAAGGGGTTGGATGGGGAGAGGGAGAATGGGATGGGACACAGTCTTTTGGTGGTGAGAATGGTACTTATATACACTCCTATTAATTTGAAGTCATATAAATCACTATTTAATTAGTATGAGAGGGGAAAAATTGATTGAATGTCTCAAACTTTTTAATGCACAGACCATAGGCTGAGTCTTTATTATGTTGACTCTCTTAAAAACTTAGACAAAGGATAAAAGAAGCAACTGGTGGCACAGCTATATACAAATAATGTCAAAGGACATTAATTATGGTGATGTTGTGTATGATACAGCAAATCCTAACAAAGGGATTTTTCAAAGTTCACCCAATTGCCAAATAATGTGATTATACCAATAACTATCTATTGCCTTCTTAAACCCTAAGACAGCAGAAACCTCTCACTTCCTCTATAGAGCCTATATTTCCCCAGTCCTGGAACCTCTAGAGTAGGGATCACTTTTATGCATGCTTCTCTCAATTCATACCATATGATATCTTATCCGCTGATCCCAACCTAATCAATACAGTGAGTACCACCTTGGTATGCTACACTTCAGACTGTGTCCAGAGATGTCAGGCATGGCATGTCAACCCTTCAGCCTCATTACTCAGGTAAGACCTTTCCTTTCATAGGATTCTCTAATTCTATTCCAGGTGGTTCATTTCCTAACAAAGTCCTAAAACCTAGATATAGACCAGGTCCATGAGATAGGGCATATGTTCACATGTATCCATAAATTAGAGCAAAAGTACACAATAGTCTGCAGTGAATCAGTATGAAGTTCATAGTGAAATAGTGTCTACTTAGACTTAGATACCCTCCTCATCTATTTCCTATTATACTTCTCTCACACACTCCCAAGTTATCCTTAACCAAAGCAAGGACTGCAAAAGCTGAATAAGGGCAAGAAACTGGAATACTTTAAAGATGACTCTTTAGTCACTATCAGGCCACCCCATCAGCTGGGACCCTAGTCTGGGAGTCCTGAGATTCCCAAACAGACATGATGGGCCTAGACCTCAAATAAATCCTTCTCTCCATTGTTACCAGCTATATCTATCAGGAACAGCAAAACAGACCCCTTTGTGGGCCCCCATAGGACCTTGCCCTCAACTTGAAACAACAATGGTAGAGAATGTTCCATCCTCCAAAGGGAAGCTGGACAACATATTCTATGCTACACCTAAGGAAGATGGGTCCTGATATTGGGGCTGCTTGGAACATTCCTACTCATCAGCACAGAATATGAGCTCAGATCTACAGGGATGCATTGTTGATTATAGGCCCCAGAGCACATCAAATCAATGGGGTTTACAGTCAACAATATTTATACACCTTTCCCATATTTTGGAGCTACTCTCTTCCCTGATCCAGCTTTCTGGTCCTTTTCCTAGCCATGATGTCACCTCCTCAGACAATAACTCGGATCCACTTGCATGTCAGATTTCAGGCTCAGGAGAACAAAAAAAGAGCTAGTATAGACAAAAGCCCTTTGGAGTATGACTAAAATATGTCTACTAGCTATCTATAAAATGGAGACCCCCTCCCCAACTCTTCATCTGCACTACTCTAGCCTTTCAATTCATGATTAGTCAACAATTTGTTTGGCTTTATATGTTAACTCTCTTTTCAGCCAACAGGTCCCAGATGCTACCATGATGCCAACTAGACTTCCCTGGACGGACAACCTGACTAATGTGTCTTAGAGCTCTGATTCCCCAGAACCCTGCCCCACTAGGGAAAGAGAGAGGCAGGCTGGGCTTATGGATCTACTTGTCCTTTTTTTTTTTTTTTTTGTACCTCTGTAACTAGGATGCTCATCAAAGTCACTGGAGGGGAAGGGATACAGAACTCTGGTGGTGGGAATTGTATAGAAGTACCTCTTTTATCCTACTATCTTGTCAATATTATTAAATCAATAGAAGGAGGAGGAGGAGTTGAAGAAGAAGAAAAGGTGCAACATCTTACAGGCTGGGAGATGGATTGACCTGCCAATGGCCATGTTCAGTGCAGAAGCAATTACAGAAGCCAGACCTTCCACTTTCTGCATCCCACAATAACCTTGGGTCCATACTCCCAGAGGGTTATAGAATAGGAAAGCTATCAAGGGAAGAGATGGAATACAGAGTTCTGGTGGTGGGAAATGTGTGGAGTTGTACCCCTCTTATCCTATGGTTTTGTCAGTGTTTCCTTCTTATAAAGAAAAGAGAAAAGAAGAAAGGAAAAGGGAAAAGAAGAAAAGAAAAGAAAAGAAAAGAAAAGAAAAGAAAAGAAAAGAAAAGAAAAGAAAAGAGGGTTGTTTAGGGTGCCAGGCAGTAGAGCAGTGGGTTAAGCGCACGTGACGCAAGCCACAAGGACCAGCTTAAGGATCCAGGTTCGAGCCCCTGGATTCCCCCTGCAAGGGAGTCACTTCACAAGTAGTGAAGCAGGTCTGCAAGTGTTTATCTTTCTATCCTCCTCTCTGTCTTCCCGCCTTTTTCCATTTCTCTCTGTCCTATCCAACAACAACATCAATAACAACAACATTAAAACAACAAGGGCAACAAAAGGGAATAGATAAATAAATATTACAAAAAGAAAAGGGCTGTTTACCATATCAATATTGCCAATATTAAAAAGTTGGTGATATTTTATAAAGAATCTTAATAAACCTAATTCATCTAAGTATCCAAGGCTTTCATATTGTTTTTTCTCTTTTTCCTCTTTCTTATGTGTGTGTTTTCATTACCAGCTTTACAAATGAGAGCTGATTTTCCCAGCCATAAAGAGAATTAATGAGATAAAGGGGGATAATACTATAACACCAAAACTTCCACTGTGGTTGGGGTTGGACTCCAATCTGGTACATAGGGTACTTAGCAAAGCAGGCTCACTATGGAAGTGAACTATCTTGCAGGCCCTCACCATCATAGTTTTCTTGCCAACTAAACATTGTATTCATAATGGCTAATTATGTATTATTTCTGTTAATTATTGTATATTAAAACAAAGTGAGAGCTCTGTTTGTAAGCAGAAGGAAAATTCAGGACAATTGCCAAGAAGCTCTTGCAGATGAATATATATTAATTATAAAAGCAAGTTGTATTATGATTTTTACAGAAATTATTTTGTTATTAGGGATTAAAGGTACATTAGCCAAAGAAGGCTAAGAACCCAGAGTGAAAATGAAAATAAAGGTTGGTGACCATCTGAACTCTTTTACTTGTTCAAAGACTTGAAACAGAAGATGAGACAAACCACACCTGCCTTTCTTTCTTAAGTCAGTGAGACTCCCAGGGGCAGAATCTTTCTAATCCAGGGTCCTGGAAATAAATCAATGTAAAGTCCAAGAGAAATCAGTATATTTGGTAGTAAAAAGTCAAGTGGTGAGATGAGAAGTAGTTGAATATAGTTATAGCAATAGCAAATTGGGAATTTATTTTCAAGTATCTCAGTATTATTTTAAAATGAGATACCAAAAAAGCAGTTAAAGTGATTGCCATACTCCTGATATAAATTTTCACCTCGTGCACAGTATTAATCAATTTCCTAATGTATATGTGTATATGTCAGAGATAATTCTGAAATTTTTAAAATTCTAACAAGAAAATTGGAGTAGTAAATTCTTTTGAATTATTGAGACTTTAAAAATCTTACCTTTTAATTTTAATAATATACTTCTTTAAGATGTTTACTAAAATTTTTATCTCTATTTATTGGATAAGACAGTCAGAAATCTATAGGGAAGAAGGAGATAGAGAGGGAGAGAGACACCTACAGTATTGCTTCATCACTTGCAAAGTTAAATTATGAATCCATTATCTATTATGAAAAGTTCATAATCAAGAATTTCCTTGAATAAAATAAAGTCACAGAACGATAATGATTCTTGTTTGGTAGAATTATTTATCAGAAAATGAGAAAAAAGAGAAAATGAGAAAATCAAAGTCTCACTTTAATCTACTTAGTATCAAGGTTTAATCTCAGGCTTTCAGCCATGTAAATTCTGTATTCAACTATAACATTTTTTCTGTGCTATCACAATGAAATTTTGCTCTAGCCTTGGACACACTAGTCAACATCCTGCATTTTACTTGGTTTTTTTAGAGACTATTTTTCCAACAACTGCATCTTGACATCAGACACCAGATCAAATGGATGGGGTTTACAGTTAATAATATTTATACACCTTTCCCATATTTGAGAGCTACTCTCTTCCCTGATCCATCTTTCTAGACCTTTTTCCAGTCATGACACCATCTCCCCAGACAAAAACATGGGTCCACCTGCATATCAGAGGTCAGGTTCAGGGAAAAAACTAGTATAGTCATGAGCCCTTTGGAATATAACTAAAATAGGCCTACTATCTTCAAAACGAAAACCCCAAATCTTCATCTGCACTATTCCAGCCTTTAGGTTCATGATTAGTCAACAATGTGTTTGGCTTTATATGTTAACTCTCTTTTCAGCTACCAAGTTCCAGATACTAACATGATACCAACCGGACCTCCCTGGGCAGACAACTCCACCAATGTGTCCTGGAGCACAGCCTCCCCAGAGCCCTGCCCCACTAGGGAAAGAGAGAGACAGGCTGGAGTATGGACTGACCTATCAATGCTCATGTCCAACAGGGGAAGCAATTGCAGAAGCCAGACACACCTTCTGCACCCCCAGAATGACCCTGGTTCCGTACTCCCAGGGGGGTAAAAAATAGGTAAACTATCAGGGGAGGGGATGGGATATGGAGATCTGGTGGTGGAAATTGACTGGAGTTGTATCCCTCTTATCCTATAGTTTTGTCAGTGTTTCCTTTTTATAAATAAAAGTTAAAAAATTAAAAACAAACAAACAAAAGAAATGAATAACCTCATTAATGTGTTAGTAACTCATGGAAGCCTAGCAACAAAATAGCATGTACATCACAATGTTCTCTATTTTTAATACTGAACATTAAATGTGATGTCATTAATTTCCAAGAATATCAATTATCAAATAAATGCAGATTAGCTAAATAAAGACAACACTTTGAGTTATCAGCATCCCCATGATAAATATAAAGATAATTAACAAAGCACACCTTCAAACTATCACTAAAAATTATGCTTCTCTTAAAAAATGTTTCTAAGGCAGATGCTAACATGATGCCAGCCAGACATCCCTGGACAGATGACCCCACCAATGTGTCCTGAAGCTCTGCTTCCCCAGAGCCCCACCCGACTAGGGAAAGAGAGAGGCTGGGAGTATGGATCGACCAGTCAACGCCCATGTTCAGCGGGGAAGCAATTACAGAAACCAGACCTTCCACCTTCTACATCCCATGATGACCCTGGGTCCATACTCCCAGAGGGATAAAGAATAGGAAAGCTATCAGGGGAGGGGATGATATATGGAGATCTGGTGGTAGGAACTGAGTTGAGTTGTACCCCTCTTATCCTATGGTTTTGCTAACGTCTCCTTTTTTAAATAAATTTAAAAAATATATTTCTAAGCATTAACTATCACAGGTTTCCATCCTTGCCTAGATTTTTCTACCAGCAGTATAAATATTTTTGGGTGACTTTCTGGTGTTGAATATGGGCCCCAGATCAAATCAATGGAGTTAAATTCTTTTCACATATTTGGGAACTACTCTCTGCTCTGATCCAGCTTTCTAGTACTATTTCCAACTCTGAGACCACCTCCCCAGAGAACAAATTTAGCCCATCTTCATGTTAGCTTTCGGGCTCAGGCAAAAATTAGTAAAGTCATGGGCCCCTTGGAATATACCTAAAATAGACCTACTAGCCTTTTCCAACCTGACTTCACTACACAGACGACCTCACCAATGTGTCCTGGAACCACACTTCTCCAGAGACCTACCCCACTAGAAAAAGATAGAAACAGGTTGGGAGTATGGATCGACCTGCCAATGCCCATGTTCAAGAGAAGCAATTACAGAAGCCAGACCTTCCACCTTTTGCATCCCATAATGACCCTGAGCCCATGCTTCCATAGGGATAAAGAATACGGAATCTTCCAATGGAAGGGATGGGATACGGAACTCACGTGGTGGGAACTGTATAGAAGTATCCCTCTTATCCTACTATCTTGACAATCATTATTAAATCAATAGAAGAAGAAGAAGGAGGAGGAGGAGAAGGAGATGGAGAAAGAGAAGAAAAAAGAAAAGGTACAACATCTTACAGGTCTTAAGCATTTTTCTCTCCCTATCTCCCCCTTCCTCTTGATTTCCAGCTGTCTCTATCCAATCAACAAATAAAGATAAAAAATAATAAAAATGAATAATAAAATAAAATAAATAGAAAGGGCAAAGATGGAAACAAATAACATTTTAGCAGACTCTTCTGCACTACACAACACTGATAGTTTCTTGCAAGGCTGCTCTCAGTTGTGCACATTATAAGCCTTCTAGAGAAGGCAAGGTGATATAAACATCTAGTAAATTAAAATATTTGTAAATAGCTAACATAAAAGGTTTTATAAAAAGTGGATATACGAAAGGGAAAACTTGAAAACAAAAAGTTCTGAATTTCAGATACCATGACATGTTGACCAAAACTGGAATCACAAATGCTTACGAAAAATATTTTATAACCAAGATAACTATCATTTGGAAGTTGCATCTATAGTAACCTTAGTTATGGAATGAGAATCAAAATCATAGGGAAAGGGAGGGTGAGAGGAAGAAAGAAGGCACACTGATTCAAAAAAAAAAAAATGGCACTAATCAACAGAGACCATCATGTTTCAGTACTCTTAGGATTCAGTGCAAATTTCCAACGTGGTCTCATGAACACTTAAATACAGTTTACATTGAGCTCATTATTTAACTAAATCTTATTTTTTAAAAGATGAGTCTATATGTTTTACTATTTTAGTTTGAAAAATATTGTCTACACGATTGCTGTATCATCTATAATATCAAGTATATGTGTTGTCTTCAGAGATTTACTACAATTTTAATGAGGAAAGAAAATGCAGTGTAGCTATTTGAATATTTTTTAATATCATAAAGGTATCAGTTTGATGGTCAAATCAACTGTTTCTAGCTATGTAACCCTAAGAAGGCAATGATCATTTTTTTAAACTTTTTTTTTTTAACCAAAAAGAGGTGTGTACTCCTATGTTCATAGCAGTACAATTCATAATAGCTAAAACCTGGAAGCAACCCAGGTGCCCAACAACAGATGAGTGGCTGAGAAAGCTGTGGTATATATACACAATGGAATACTATGCAGCTATCAAGAACAATGAACCCACCTTCTCTGACCCATCTTGGACAGAGCTAGAAGGAATTATGTTAAGTGAGCTAAGTCAGAAAGATAAAGATGAGTATGGGATGATCCCACTCATCAACAGAAGTTGAGTAAGAAGATCTGAAAGGGAAACTAAAAGCAGAACCTGATCAAATTGTAAGTAGGGCACCAAAGTAAAAACTCTGTGGTGAGGGGTAGACATGCATCTTCCTGGGCCAGTGGGGGGTGGGAGTGGGTGGGAGGGATGGGTCACAGTCTTTTGGTGGTGGGAATGGTGTTTATGTACACTCCTAGCAAAATGTAGACATATAAATCAGTAGTTAATTAATATGAGAGGGGGAAAATCAGTTGTATGTCTCAAAGTTTCTCAAAAGACAAACTGAATCTTTTTAATATATAGGCTGTGTATTTGATATGCGGACTCTCTCAAAAGCCTAGACCAAGTAGATTAGAAGCATCCAATAGCACAGCTATATATAAGATACTGGATACTGTACAGCAAACCTTAACAAAAGGACTTTTCAAAGTTAACCCAATTACCAAATAATGTGATGATAACATTAACTATCGATTGTCTTTTTGAACCCTAAGACAGCAGGGACCTCACATCTACACTATAGAGCCCCTACTTCCCCCAGTCCTGGAACCCTTGGATAGGGCCCACTTTCCCATATGCATCTCCCAATCCAAACCAAATAATATTGCATCCGCCGATCACAACCTAACCAACGCAACGATTGCCACCTCAACATGCTTCACCTCAGACTGTGTCCAGAGACTTCACATGCGGAATGACAACCTTTCGGCTTCATTACTCGGGTGAGACCTTTCCTTTTATAGTACACTCTAATTTCATCTCAAGTAGTTCACTTTCTAACAAAGTCCCATAACCTAGATATACACCAGTTTTTTTAACTTTTTAAACATTAATTAATTAATTAATTAACTTTCTTTTGTTGCTCTTGTTTTTTATTATTGTTGTTGTAATTGATGTTGTCATTGTTAGCTAGAACAGAGAGAAATGGAGAGAAGAGGGGAAGACAGAGAAGGAAAGAGACAGACACCTGTAGACCTGCTTCACCGCCTGTGAAGCGACACCCCTACTGGTGGGGAGCAGGGTCTCGGAGTAGGATCCTTAAGAGGGTCCTTGCGCTTCGGGCCACATGGACTTAACCCGCTGTGCTACCGCCCAAACCCGCTGTGTTACCGCCCAACTCCCATTGGCAATGAACATCTTTGTTATTTATCTGTAAAATAATATCATACCTATCTGAATATTATTGTATCAAATAAAAATACGTATCCAATGTTACTTGTAGCTCTCATGGTACTGATGATAACATTTTAATTATTCTGTGGAGAATGAATGACATTTCCACAAGAAGTTTATTCTGGTCACAAGAGTAAGTAACCTTTTAATTTTTTAAAGAAAACCAAGATATCCTTATCTTCAGGCACACATATTATAAGACCTATAGCACTTTTCCCTTCTGTCTTGACTATAAAGTAGACTATTAACTTGGGGGCAGGGATTTCTATAGTATGACTGTTTCCTTTATCCATATCAAAGTACTTTTAGAGATCTCTTGCAGTGAAATGCAAGTATAAGAAAAGAATATAAAAATCAAAATACCAAGGACAGTGAAAAACACTCAGACCAACTATTACAGACAAAAAACAAGAATGATAACTTGACCTTCCTGCAGCAAGAGATACTGAAAGGAAAAATAATTTTCTTTAAAAAAAAAAAACAAAGAAAAATTGCTGTGGGATCTTGGAAGAAAAACAGTTTCTCTATAAACTGAGTGTGTTGTTACTAGTACACTTAAGAATATTTTATTCATAATGCAGAATTCATAAAAATCAAAAGTCCTAAAGCTTTAGAAGGTCTTTATCTAACCTTGAAAGGACATTCAGAATAAATCAAAGCCTATTCTCACAATTTTATTTAAATTGAAAATTTAAGTCTCTCTTCACTATTGTATTTTTCCTCTATTTGCTAAACTTATCCTTGCTCTAGAAGGAGAATTAATGAGTCAAAATGTTCCACCTGACAAACAAAACTCCCCAGAGACTGGCTCTCAATAGAGCCAGTGCAGAATAAATCTGGAAACAATCCATTTATAGAAAAGACTAGGGGAAAAAACTGATTATGTGCATGTTCAGATGTAGATTATTTCCTCTTCCAACATGTCCTTGCTGCTAGTACAGCCATCTCTAAATATTCATCAAGGTAGTGGTTCCTTTAATGACTGCAGTCTGGAAACAGGTTCAAGCAGTAAATTCTTTATGTAGTGGAAGAAACCCATATTCTCTTCTTCAGTTCACCCAACACAGTCCACACTGCATGGGCAAAGAATCTACAGCCCATCACAGACTCTAAGAGCTCTAATTTATCACCAACTTCATTTGATGGATTAGGCAAGAGAAGAGAGAAATGAACCACTAAGAACTCCTTAATGATATAAAGTAAGAATGCCAGCAATCATTCCATCATTTCTCCAACCACCTGACATTAATTGAAGACATATGATATAAATGGCACTCGGTTTATAATCTATCAGAGGATAGACTTATGAGCATCTCATTACAATGTAAGAAAGATTTTAGGAAGTCTGATTATTAATTAACTGCTGTGTAGGGTGACAAATATGGATTTTAATTTTAAAAAGCCACATTCACAATAACTCTGAACAATAACAAGTAAAGTATCTTGGGATAAATGTGATAAGGTGTGCAAAGCAACATAAAAAGAAATATAAAGTATGTTAGGGTATATAAAAAGCTATAATAGATGCAAAAGTATATTGCAACTTTAAAATGTAGATAGAAAGATGAATGTTTTTAAGTTGTTGGTGCTTTCCTTATCAAACTATTTAGTCCAAACAAAATAAATTACATTATATTAAATTTCATAAAATTTTATAAATTATCTGTTTCTATCTATTTACCTATAACCAATTATCTATCTACCTGCCTACCACCATATTTTGAAGAATCTATATGGGGAAAATTACTATATGATTATTGTATCACTGCGATTGAAACAGAATGTCCCTTGCAGAGACAAAGTATTTACAGCCAGATTAACAATAACATAAAAAGACTCATGAATATACTAACTAAATTATTTAATAAATAATATTAAACAATTTGCTTACTACTCATATGTGGTAATGCTGAAATAACTACTTGCATTGATTTGTCATTTAAATGGCACAAATAATTACCAAAGCTATTAACATATAAAACACAAAATTTGAAACCATTTTTTAAGAGAAAACATGGAGACACAATAACCAGAATATTGAGAGTTAGTAAGAAATACATGCAAGTCTAGAATAGAAGAATTATTAAAATTGTTAATTAAAGGCAAACTTTTATATAAAAATTTATGTCTACAAAATATATCAAATAAGAAAAATATCCAGTACTTAAAACTGACCATAATTTGTGTTCAAAATTTACCTCTATAACCTTTTCCTCATATGTTATAAATCAATGAAAAAAAATTAAATAAATAAGCAAAGAATATAACTAAATAACTTGCAGACAAATCACAAATAGTGATACAATAAAATTGGGCTCAATTCCACTAATTTTAAAACCAAAAATATTAATATGCTATATTATTTAAATTATAATTTATATTATATTTTATCATTATCAGAAATATGAAAATACCAAATAGCAAAAATATAGAGGAACAGGAATTCTCACCCTATATTGGTAGTAAACTATATTGGCATAGCTATTATTCAAAAGCAGTCTGAAATATGTGTAGAGCAAAAGATGTCTAATGTTCTTTGCTAAGGAATCTGTCTCTTATGTATGGCTTCTGAAAGTCTCCAAGGAATATTCCAGAAGGTATGTAAAGGAATAGTTTCCACTCATTGTTTATAATAGTAGAATATTAAAAATAAAATAATAAAAAACAACAACAATCCATCACAGAGTATATAACTAACTTATAGCTATATTGTTGTGAAACCATTCAATGAATTATCATAAACATCAGGGAAAATGACACAGAGCTTTATCTCCATACCAGTATCATTATTTATAGGCCTAAATAAATCTCAAAAATTAAAGCTAAATATAAAAATAAGATGCATATTGAAAAATGTATGGTGATATTTTTCACATACTAACATAACGAATGTTACTACATTGGTTTACATAAAATTACCTTAAATATTGCATGTAGGCATTACTAGCTGCAAATATATTATGAAATAATAAAATAGTTTTATAATGAACAGAAAGTCTAAAACAAAGGTTAACTTTTAATAAAAAAAGAAATGAAATTGGAAATAAATACAAAGGCTGAACTAATGGTATGTGGAAAGTAAGAGTAAGAATAAGAAAAAACATATATCAGCTAGTTCTGGGAAGATAGTGTTACGATTATATAAACAGCTTCATACCTGAGGCTCTAAGATTTCAGGTTCAGTCCTCAGCACCACCGTTAGACAAAGCTGAGCAGTGTTCTCATAAAAAAATCAGCTAAATTAAAAAAATTACAAAATAAAAACATTTGTTAAAATTTAGTGGAAAAGAGGGCTGGAAAGTGGCATACCTGCTGGAGTGCACACATCACTATAAGCAAGAACCCAGATTCAAGCCCCGGATCCCACTTGTAAGGTGGGAAGTTTCACGTCTAATGAGACAGCACTGCAAGTCTCTCTCTCTCTCTCTCTCTCTCTCTCTTCCTCTGCCTACTCCATTCCTCTCAATTTCTCTCTGTTCTTTCAAATAAATAAATAAATAAATAAATAAATGTATTTTTAAAAAACTTAATAGGAAACAAGCATTTGTAATATTCTGCATGCCTTTTCTTATATTTGAGATAATCATCACTAAAATTATATCAATAGTTTATTCAAAATTATATAAATGGCTAAAATTTAAAATTTGGGGGATGAGAAGTTCTCAAGGTTTTTCATCATCTAGGAATCAAATAAAGTTACCATTTTCCATTTTTACATTAACAACATCAAGGCCTCCTTACTGCAAATGAATACAATAAACCCTGACTTATTTCTTTATACCAGTCCTTGAACTTTGAGCCACCTGCGCTTAACCTGCTGCGCTACTGCCTGACTCCCGCCCTGACTTATTTCTTCTTTCATGTCAGACTACCATTGTTTCCACTTGAATGTTCTACACTCAGTATTTAAAAGAGAATTCCTGAATGTCTTAAGTCTACTGTTCCTGTCGTCTTCTCATTTTAAATAGTGTCCACTATCTTCTTTGACTTACATTATAAATTTTGGAGTTATTCATTATAGTTTTATAGATTTGTCCTATTAAAATCCTACTGGACATACATAAAAAAATAGCATCAAATTCTTAAATACTGTGCACCTCTTTTACTAGGATGCTCATCAAAGTCATCATTTTTCTTGTCTTTGTTATCAAAATTAACTCATTTCCATTTCTGTTACTGTACATATTGATGCAGTTCCAAAATAATACTGATGAGACAAGATAGTTTCAAGATCTTTCCTTGGAAATCCCCAACCTCTCTATAGTGAAATATATGAGGTGTTATTCAAATAACCATCTTTTGCAGTAAAAGGACACTCATTTTACAAACTTCTGGGGCCGTGGGTTTCTAGTAACATTAATAGTCTCTTTCCAGCAATTTTCTCCCGGAACTCAGGAGATTTTGACAGTGTCTTATTCCCTGAAGACTAAACTAAACGTGATCTAGTATGAATAAACAAATGAAACTTCATTTAGGACAGAATTAGAAAAAAAATCATTTCAGAAAGATTTTCATGTGGTCTTATTCTCTACATCTTCTCTCTATGGTCCCTCAAATAAATTGCCATGAAGTAATATTGTTTCTCAAAGATGCACCTTACTCTTCAGAAAGTAGAAATTGCAATCTAGCTGGGAAAATGTAAGTAAAATACCTGAGTGAAAATTTACCTTTAGGTAAACTGAATTTTTGTCATAAATACTAATAATCCACACTGTGTAGTGTGGTTAGTTTTCATTTTAGAAAAGAATGAGGTTTGGTTTTGCAAGAACTCCAGGAGTATAATCTTGAAGACACAAATTTTTATTGTTGTTTACATTCATCTCAAGGGGTTTTATTTTCAGACCCAGTTTTTTATATAGGAAGAGACAGAGGGAGAGAGGCAAAAATGTCATAGGATGAAGGCTTTCCCCCTATTTGGTGGGAGTGGCCTGGATCTTCAGGCATCTTCCCACTTGAGTTAATTTATCAGCCTCAAAAGACTCTGTTTCTAGTATAATGAAAGTAAAGATTCAGTCTTGAAAAGTATTCACTTAATGTTTTGCTTGTAGGTCTCAAGGTCATTGAAACTTACATTGTTACTCAGTAGTGATTTACATACTCCACACACACAAAAAAAATCAAAAGTGGGGACCAGGTGGTAGCACACCTGGTTAATCACATACATTACTGTGCATAAGGACCCAGGTTCAAGAACCCAGATCCCCATCTGCAGGGGGAAAGCTTCATGAGTAATGGAGCAGGGCTGCATGTATCTCCCTTTTTTCCTATCTCCCAGTCTCAATTTATCTCTGCCTCCATGCTATAATAAATAAATAAATATTTTTTTAAAAAGAATCAAAATAACTTCCCTAGAGTCTCTATTTTGAGTACACTTAATGCAGGTCTAAACTGATTTTTTAGCCATTATCTCATGTGATCCTCACACAAATTCACTAGCTACACCAATAGATCAGCCTATTACTGCATGGTATTAAAAGACAATCAAACAGAAAAGCCCTGTTAAATGCCTAAGATCACAATAAATTCATCAAGGGCATTAAGTTTTGATAATTATACCACCCTTTACTTTCTCTGTAAGAAACCTTGGTGCTGTAATAAAAGAGAATGAAATGATTTGATGG
Organism: Erinaceus europaeus; assembly: GCF_950295315.1. Lineage (NCBI taxonomy): Eukaryota > Metazoa > Chordata > Mammalia > Eulipotyphla > Erinaceidae > Erinaceus > Erinaceus europaeus. Next base: position 21,722,759 of record NC_080175.1, on the reverse strand, counting down.
GTAATTATAACTCTGAGATCAAAAGGTGTTTTCAAGTTTGTGTCAAAAAAGATCAGTTAAAAAATGCAAATTTTATAGACATTAAAGAACCACATATTAAAAAAAAAACCCTACAATCTCATAGTAGTAAGGGAGAGAAAAAGAGACTTTCTTAAAGGAAGAAGATAATTTAGTACAAGTAAAATTGTATTGAATAGTTCATTGAACTATAACGTGCATATTCTCTTTGTTTTCCTCCCAAATTAAAAGTAACATCAGTCACCCAAGAGAAAGAAGCATACCGGGATATTTTTAATTTGCTAAGTTTAATAGAATCTTAACCTGTCATGAGTCTGAAAACCTTCCCTTAAATTTCTTAAAATATTCTTTTGACAAAATTGTAATTTAGTCAATATGCACTTATGATTACCTACACTTCTGAACAAATTCTAAAGACCATGCATTTAGAATGTCACATCTACCAGTTGATTAAAGATAAAAATGACAAAAATATTGCTAGTGCTATAGAGAAAAGTAGCAATGGACTGATTCAGAATACCACTGTTAATTTTTCCAGCCCTTGGTCACTCTAAGTGAAGGGACAAAATGATCCTCTTTTTTTCCTGATCATATAGTTTTTCTAAGGCTAATTTGGATCTTAAATGCCTTCCCCAAATGACTTCTCTAAGAGGCATTCCATTTCATTGTTTCATCTCATTCTTCCTTTATTTTTTTCCTGGACAAATTAATTTTATATGTTTGTTTGTTTGTTTGTTTGTTTTTTACCAGAGCACTGTTCAGCTTTGGCTTATGATGGTGGGAGGGGCTGAAAATTATTTTTTTATTGATTTAATAATGATTGACAAGACCGTAGGATGAGAGGGGTACAATTCCACACAATTCCCACCTCCAGAGTTCTGTATCCCATTCCCTCCATTGCAAGCTTTCGTATTCTTTATCTCTCTGGGAGCATGGACACAGGATCATTATGGAGTGCAGAAGGTAGAAGGCCTGGCATCTGTAATTGCTTCTCCACTGGACATGGTTGTTGGCAGGCCAATCCATACTCCCTGCCTGTTTCTATCTAAAGCAAAGCCAAAAAACCCCAACAACAACAAAAAAAAAAAAAAAAAAAAAAACATGGTTAGAAGCCTCAGGCATGAGAATCATTAGCTTTTGCGCTATCCATCCTGCCCATACTCATACAGTTTTCAAGACTAAATGTTTCACATTTATGCCAAGACGTAAAAAAATCAAAAGAGAAAAAAAAAAATTAGGATTGTTTCTGGAAATCTCCAGAAATCATGGCTGTGTCCAGCATTTTTTTTTTAAGTCAATTAAGTTTCTGAATACTCAGAGCAAAAATGGGTCATACAAAATTTCAGTCATTCAAATAACTCTCTTACAAACACAACTGAAAGCAGACAACAAACTTAAGATATTTGGAGAGAGTAGAGGTGGGGGGAGAGAAGCTGTAGGGAATTTTTTTTTAAGGCACTTTGAACCAGATTATTTAGATCCTGCAATGTCACATTATGAGTCTCCGGAGGGGGTCCTAGTCCAAAAAGCACATCAAAATTGCAGCTAGGATGGTTTTTACTGTTCCTGCAGAATTGCTGCAGGCACTCATCCCAAAAAATGTCTTACCATCGAAGAAAGAATTGAATCAGGAAGGTAGATCTAACCACGTGTCTCCATTCTTGGGGACTGCCAAAGTACTGGATAAGGCTCTGCAAGTGAGAGTCATCCTTCTCCATGGGAAACACAGGAGAGGGAGTCCAGAAAGTCCCAGGGGAAATATCCACGCATCTCCCAGGCTCTATGATAACAGTCATAAGGAACCAAGGTGTGGCCCAGAGCAAAATGTTCCAGAGACAGAGAAACGGTCTCATGAAAAAAGAGTACAGGGTTTAGAAAACCTCTTCATAAGGAAGAAGGTAGCCCATGGCGCATGGGTAGCCAAGCAGCATATACTTATCTGGGGGATGGGCGGGTTAGGTCCCACGTTGGGCGCCAATATGCCAAGATAGCTTCACGGGCGGGAGAGAGATGATCAGGAACTCATGGCTGAGAGGGAATGCAATGCAATGTGTCTTTTAATCAGAAAAGAATCTTCCTTTATATCTTCTGAAGCAGAAGTGGCCAGCTGGAAAAGGAAGTGGGTAGGAGAGTGGGTGGAGAGAAGGAAAAGAGTGTGAATTCCATCTAATCGGTGGAGATTAAACCAATGCCCTGCAGGCAGGGTGGGTCTCAGACAAAACAATGATTATGTAAAGAGACCACAGCATTAAGCAATGCAGGGGGCCTGGCATAATAATCAACAATCCAGCTTTCCTTAAGAGAGTGGGGCAGTTTCTACTGTTGTTCCGTATAGAGGGCAAGGCCCTATAGAGGCCTGCAAGAGGATTTATGATATTGTTCCTGATGGAAATGACCAGTGATGGTGGAGAGAGGGAAGTGTTAGAGGTCTAGGCCCATTATATCTATGTGGGAATCCAAGGCCTCCCTGACTTGTATGCCAATAAATGTTTGGTATCAGTTCCTTGTCTGATGTGTGATTGCCAATATCTTCTCCTATTTACTTGGTTGCCTGGTTATCCTAATGTAGATTGCTTTTGCTGAGTAGAAGCTTTTTAGTTCCATGTAATCCCATTCATTTACTCTTGTTTTCACTTCCTATGCCCTGGGGGTTGAATCTACAAATACATTTTTGATGTGAAGGTCCAGCAAAGTTTCACAGACATTTACTTCTGTAAATTTTAATTTCTGGTCTACTATCTAGATCTTTAATTCACTTTGATTTGACCTTGGTATGTGATGTTAGTTGGTGGCCTAGTTTTATTTTTCTACATGTGGCTGTCCAGTTATACCAGCACTATCTGTTGATGAAAATATTATTACCCCATTAAGTACTTTTGCCTACTTTGTCATATATTAGGTGGTTATAAGTATGTGGGCTCAATTTTGGGTTTTGATTCTGCTCTATTTGTCCAAATGTCTATTTTTATTCCAGTACCATGCTTTTTGATTATTGTTGCTTTGTAGTATAAACTGGAGTTCAGAAGTGTGATATCTCTACATTTTTTCTTTTTTTCTCAGAAGTGCTTTGACAACTGATAGCCTTTTTGGTTCCACAAAAATTTTTGGACAAGTTGTTCAACTTGCTTGAAGAATGCCATTGGAATTTTTTTTTCTTCATGGTTATCACTGTAGTTCACTTCCAGCACCACAAATCCATTTCTCTTGGAGGCCTTATAGGATAGGACAGAGAGAAATTGAGAGAGGCGGGGGAGAAAGAAAGACACCAACAGACCTGCTTCACCATTTGTGAAGCAACCCCCTGCAGGTGGGGAACCAGGGGCTTAAGCTGGGAATCCTTGAGCTTAACACTAAGTATGCCTTACCCCCTGTACCACTCTGCCATTGGAATTTTGATAGGGATTGCACTGAAATTATAGATTGAATTCCATTTCTATTTGTCCCCTATCTCTTCCATTTATGTATGTACCTTATTTCTTTTTAGCAATGTCTTATAGTTTTTATTGTTAATATCTGTACTTACCTATAGCCTAGGTGGTTTTCTTTTATTCTCTTTCTTCCTGCTTTTCTTATTATTACTATTTTATTTTTATTATTACTACTATTATTATTATTGCCACATGCCTTCTCCAGTAAGATCTTATATCTGATAAGAAATATAATACCCTTGAAAAGGGTGGTATTACTTTATAATTTATGGCTTCATTCAAGATGGAGTGGGTTAGCTGTTAGTTTGATATCACTGAACTAAGACAGAAAATGTTATTTGAGGGCAGGTATCTGATACCTTGTGCATGATATAGTTTCAGAAAATAGTTTCTTAGACTTTCATAGTAACAAATAATGTGATTGTGATAAAAAATATATATATAAAAGTAGCTTAAAACACTCGGGTGAAACCTTTCCTTTCATAGTATTCTCTAACTCCATCCCAGGTGGTTCACATCCCAACAAAGTCCCAAAACCTAAATATAAACCAGGTTCCAGGAGATAGAGCATATGTTCACAGGTATCCATAAATCACCAGGTTCCAGATGCCATCAGGATGCTGCCCAGGCTTCCCTGGACTGAAGACCCCACCAATGCTTCCTAGAGCTCTGCTTCCCCAGAGACCCACCCTACTAGGGAAAGAGAGAGGCAGACTGGGAGTATGGATCAACCAGTCAACGTCCATGTTCAGCAGGGAAGCAATTACAGAAGCCAGACCTCCCACCTTCTGCAACCCACAATGACCCTGTGTCCATGCTCCCAGAGGGATAGAGAATGGGAAAGCTATCAGGGGAGGGGGTGGCATATGGAGATTGGGTGGCAGGAATTGTGTGAAGTTGTACCCTCCCATCCATGATTTTGTTAATATCTCCTTTCTTAAATAAATAAATAAATTTAAAAACTCATTAATTAGCATCTGTGAATTATACTTATGGATTTTAAATGTTCTAATGATCATGTTTTATCCTTTGGCTGGAATACTATCTTAGAACTGTCTTTCTTTTTTCATTTTTCCCTTTTTTTGCCCTTTTGTGATTCTTTTTATTTCTTTTCATTTCTTTTTTAAATTTATTTATAAAAAGGAAACACTGACAAAACCATAGGATAACAGGGGTACAACTCCACACAACTCCCACCATCAGGACTCCATATCCAATCCCCTCCCCTGATAGCTTTCCTATTCTTTAACCCTCTGGGAGTATGGACCCAGGGTCATTGTGAGGTGCAGAAGGTGGAAGGTCTGGCTTCTGTAATTGCTTCCCCACTGAACATGGGTGTTGACAGGTTGACCCATACTTCTAGCCTGTCTCTCTCTTTCCCTAGTGGGGCGGGGTTCTGGGGAATTGGAGCTCCAGGACACATTGGCGGGGTTGTCTTTCCAGGAAAGTCTGGTTGGTGTCATGCTAGCATCTGGAACCTGGTGGCTGAAAAGAGAGTTAACATATAAAGCCAAACAAGTTGTTGACTAATCATGAATTGAAAGGCTGCAGATGAAGAGTTGGGGGCGGAGTTCTCCATTCTGTAGATAGCTAGTAGGCATATTTTAGTTATATTCCAAAGGGCCTGTGGCTATACTAGTTGTTTTTTTTTCCTCCTTGAGCCTGAAATATGATATGCAGATGGATCCTGGTTATTGTCTGGGGAGATGATGCTGCAGCTGGAAAAAGGACGATAAAGTTGGATCTGAGAAGAGAGTAGCTACCAAATATGGGAAAGGTGTACAAATATTGTTGATTGCAATCCACATTGATTTAATGTGACCTGGGGCCCATATTCAGCTTAGGAGACTATGTGACCTCTGCATCCCTATAGATCTGAGCTCACATTTTGTGCTCATGAGTAGAAATGTTTCAAGCTACCCCAATATCAGAACCCATCTTTCTTATGTGTAGCATAGAGTATGTTGTCCAGCCTCCTTGCAGAGGATGGAACATTCTCTATAGTTGTTGATCCAAGTTGAGGGTTAGGTGCTATGGGGGCCCACAACGGAGTCTGTTTTGTTGTTCCTGATAGATATAGCCGGTAACAATGGAGAGAAGGATTTATTTGAGGTCTAGGCCCATCATGTCTGTTTGGGAATCTCAGGACTCCCAGACTAGGGTCCCAGCTGATGGGGTGGCCTGACAGTGACTAAAGAGTCATCTTTAAAGTATTCCAGTCTCTTGCCCTTATTCAGCTTTTGCAGTCCTTGCTTTGGTAAGGATAACTTGGGAGTGTGTGAGAGAAGTATAATAGGAAATAAGTGAGGAGGGTATCAAAGTCTAAGTAGACACTATTTCACTATGAACTTCATACTGATTCACTGCAGACTATTGTGTACTTTTGCTTTCAGGTGTATATTTTGCCCTAATTTATGGATACATGTGAACATATGCCCTATCTCATGGACCTGGTCTATATCTAGGTTTTAGGACTTTGTTAGGAAATGAACCACCTGGAATGGAATCAGAGAATTCTATGAAAGGAAAGGTCTCTCCTGAGTAATGAGGCTGAAGGGTTGACATACCATGCCTGACATTTCTGGACACAGTCTGAAGTGTAGCATACCGAGGTAGTACTCATTGCACTGATTAGGTTGGGTTCAGCAAATGTGATATCATTTGGTATGAATTGAGAGAATCATGTAGAAAAGTGATCCCCACCCTAGAGGTCCCAGAACTGGGGAAATATAGGCTCTATAGAGGAAGTGAGAGGTTCCTGCTGTCTTAGGGTTTAAGAAGGCAATAGATAATTATTGGTATAATCAAATTATTTGGCAATTGGGTGAACTTTGAAAAATCCCTTTGTTAGGATTTGTTGTATTATATACATTACCATAATTTATGTCCTTTGATATTATTTTATATAGCTATGCCCTTTTTAATCGTTGTTGGTATTGTTATTGTTTTATTGATGTCATTGTTGTTGGATAGAACAGAGAGAAATCAAGAGAGGAGGAGAAGACAAAGAGGGGGAGTGAAAGATAGACACCTGCAGACCTGCTTCACCACTTGTGAAGCAATCCCCCTGTTGGTGGGGAGTGGGAGCTCAAATTAGGATCCCTATGCTAGTCTTTGCTCTTTGCACCATGTGCACTTAACCCACTATGCTACCACCCCACCCCCACCTTAGAACTTTCTAATGAAACTACAATGTAAACTAATTCTTATTTTTTTACTTGCTATAAACACAGGGTTTCTTCCCCCCTTCTGCAGTAGGTATTCTCATTTAGAAAAACCTGCTTTTCTGAAAGAAAGCTTGGTTCATGGTCCTTTAAAGGCTTCATAATGGGGCACACATAGCACAAAGTGCAAGGACCTAGGTAATTACGATCCTGGTTGGAGCCCCCAGCTCCCCACCCTCAGGGGGGTTGCTTCACAAGCAGTGAAGTAGGTCTTCAGGTGTCTATCTTTCTCTCCCTCTCTCTATCTACAGTCCCAACTCAACTTCTCTCTGTCTTATAAAAATAAAAATAAAAAGATTTCATAATGTTAACTTTTGGAAACACTGCTTAATTTTATAACTAGAGCTACAATTTGCAAGCTTTAAAATCCCTGTCAATTATGGCTGAGAGGAAAATGTGCCACATAATTACCACTGACCTTAAAATAGCTTCATCTACACAAGGAAGTATCTTTTATGTACTTTCTTCCTTGTCATTGCATAGTCACATGAAAAATCAAGATCTAAAGGTCAAGATGAAAATTATCTTTATCCATAAGTCATTCCGGTAGTTAGCTGAAATTCAACAATTGATTATAAAGGAAATAGGAATCAGAAAGATTGTCAAGCTTCTGGAGCCAGTGAACCAGACAGATGCTTAAAACATTCTATCACTCTGGTTGGTGGCCAGAGAACTTTCATGCCACCCAAATGTAAGGAGAAATATTTCAAACCCATTTTGATATAATTTATGAAAAAGAAAGAAAACAGGCTCAATTTCTTATGGCATTATCTTCTGCTTTCCTTGGGAGACTGTGGTAAAGGGAAGACAATGGTTTCACTTTTAAGGTTCTTTATGAAACTTGTACCACAAATTCAGGTAGAAAACAGTTCTCTCTAAGTCTCATTGTCCAAAACACTGACGCATGTTTGAAAAGTAAAGAACTGTTCAGGTGAAACCTTATTTCAGCATTAATTGTGTCCTTGATATTTCCAACCTGATAGCAGTCTTCTAGATGGCAAAACTATCTTGCCTTTATCTTTATATCACTAAAATTATCGAAGTCTGATGCTTCTTACCCAGCGGCATTCAATGCATATAAAAAAACAGTTAAGTACTCTTCATCTCTAAAACCCAAATGCTGTATTTTACTTGAGGGAAAGTGTGTTTTTAATGGTTTAAAAACTGTAGGTAAAATATAAGTTATTTTATCATCCTAATCACCAAGGGTCTGAGAATGACTCACACAGAGATGACTTTAACATAATTAAGGACAAGGAATAATTGTTTCCTTAGTTTAAAATGCTAATATTTTACAAATTGTGTCACAAAACTTGCACAGAAAAATGTTGTTTTTTCTACCAAGACCAATTTAAAGGAAGAATACTGTTCATTTTCAATAATGAAAGTGTGCAGAATTTGTCCTTAAAAGTCACACTGAAATTGTTTTCAAGGTTTGCATGACTGTAATTACCCTGAGGCTAGATGTTGCAAATGCAGTCTATGAAACAAAAAAAGGAAATAAAATTAGCCTCATTCAATAAATGATTATGCCTTCTGACTATGGGAGAAAGCATTGTCTTTAAAAATAACATTTTTTCTTTTGAAATTGCTGAACAAAATTGTTCATTTGGAGAACATCTATCCCCAAAAGAAATATAGAAATATTCTGAAAAGTCTTCTTTAAATAATATAAAATAGTAAGACATAGGCTAGTGTTTCTTTTTAAATGTTAAAAATGGGAAAGCTGAAGTATCCAAGATGTTACCTATATCTAGATAACTTCCTTTGCTAAAGCTTTATTTGTGCATATATGATCTATAATAATCAAGAATAAAACACCTCTGTGTCTCAGTCAGGATTTTCTTAGTTCAATATTCTACCCACTCCAAATTCTATACTATGAAACCATAAAAGTAACCATGACCCACTCAAAGTTGGGCTGTTTTCTGGTGATTCTATTATAGTACAGAAGTGAGCTAAGTCATAATTACTTATGGGAATGAAGAGGATGTGTATCCTCTTCATCAGAGAAATGGAAAATCAGAATCTATGTTGTTGGAAAAAAGAATCAACACTTAATAATTTTTGCCTGGAGTGAGAAAGGCATCAAGTCTGCTTGCATTTCTGCCTCTGACAAAGTAGTACTGTGCTTTCACTTTCTGGTTCTTTATCATAAAATAGAACAAAAACTTGATGACCGCTTTAGGCAGAATTAAGAAGTTAGGTCATGGACACCAGGCAAGAGCTCATTCGGTAGAGCACAGATATAAAAATGCACCAGGCCCTGGATTCAACACACTTCATGAGTGGTGACACAGTGCTGCAATGTCTCTCTTTCTCTATCTTTCCCTTTCCTATCAATTTTTATTATTATCAAATAAATGAAATATTATTTTAAAAAGCAAGGTAGTAAGGATAAAACGCAAAGTAAAATTTGGACTGGATGGATTCCTGTTGCATCAAAGCAAAGGATTCTGGAGAAAGTGGGCGAAGGAGGTGGTAGAGAAGAAGTTCTGGTATACGATGGTGGAAAAGGATCTAAGTTTAGGGTGAGACTCTTCTGTAGATGCCTATCACTGGGAGGCGATAAATGTTACCTATGTGTCAACAACCATACTGTAAATGATTAACAACCCAATACAATGATAAATAACTAAATAATAACAAAATTAAGAGGGGGACAGGTGGTAGCACACCTGGTTAAGTGCACACATTACAGTCCACAAGGACTCAGATTCAAGCCCCTGGTATCCCTCAACCTGCACAGGAAAGCATCACAAGTGGTGAAGCAGGAGTACAGGTGTCTTTCTCTGTCTCTTTCCCTCTTTCTATCACCCCTCCTCAATTTCTCTCTGTCTCTATCCAGTAATAAATAAATAAGATTTTTTAAAAAAGAAAACATTAAAAAATAGTTAAAATTAAATTAAATTATATACCCAAAAGCAAAAGTACACAATAGTCTGCAGTAAGTACCCCCCAACACTTCATCTGCACTATTCCAGCCTTTAGGTCCATGATTGTTCAACAATTTGTTTGGATTTGTATGCTAACTCTCTTTTCAGCCACCAGGTTCCAGATGCTAGCATGACACCAACCAGACTTCCCTGGACAGACAACCCCACCAATGGGTCCTGGAGCTCCGCTTCCCCAGAGCTCCACCCTACTAGGGAGAGAGGCAGGCTGGGAGTATGGACCAAGCTGTCAAAGCCCAAGTTCAGTGGGGAAGCAATTACAGAAGCCACACCTTCCACCTTCTACATCCCACAATGACCTTGGATCCATACTCCCAGAAGGATCAAGAATAGGAAAGCTATCAGGGGAGAGGAGGGGATACGGAGATCTGGTGGTGGGAATTGTGTGGAGTTGTACCCCTCTTATCCTTTGGTTTTGTTAATGTCTCTTTTTTAAAATAAATAAATAAATAAATAAATTTAGAAACCCCAGTTTAAAGTAGTAGTAGCTAGTTAACATGGCACAACATTTTCACAGCTAAACATCAACACATACAGTATCAGGACAGAATCGTTGATTGAGAAATAGAAGTAAGATGTTTGTTTTTATTATATTTACCTGTGTATGCAGCCACTCAAGAGCTATTTTTATGTAAATCTTCAAAGTTCTTTGCAGTGAACTAGTTATTGATTCACACTTCAAAAATTAGTATACACAATGTTAAAAAACAGTATGTAAATTTTCCCAAAGATTCAGAACCTACTGGTCCAGGTAACTTAGTCAAAACTTGTATTATCCCTACTGACTCACTCCTATTGATTCATTCATCAATATTCTTACTATCCTATCCAATCATTGCTGTGTAAACATTTATTAAGCATCTATTCTAAAGAAGACAGTATGCAAAATACAGAAAATAAAATGGTATTTACTTTCCAGTTGCTGGAGATTTTGTGGTAACAAATCTAAGGAAAATAGGTAATTATAGTAATCAGAGACTTTCATAATAAATTGATGTATTGGTAGTAGTTTTTTTAACTTTTTATTTTATTTATTTACTTATTGGATAGAGATAGCCAGTAGTTGAGAGGAAGGGGGAGACAGAGAAGGAGAGAGTCAGAAAGACACCTGCAGCACTGCTTCACCACTTGCAAAGCTTTCCCTTTGCAGGTGGGGATTGGTGGCTCGAACCCAGGTCCTTGAGCATTGCAACTGTGCTCTCAACCAGGTGCACTACCACCCGGCCTGGCAGTAGTTATTTTGGCTCAGAAATGAGTGGAAGATTTCAACAGCAGTGGCGTGAAATGTAGTTACCAAAAAGTGTGGTATTTGTATATTGAATATTAACTCTCAGGGACAGATAGTGATGCACCTGGTTGAGTCCGCATGATACAATGCACAAGTATGCAGATTCAAGCCCTTGATCACCACCTACAGGGGAAAAGCTTCCTAAACAGTGAAGCAGTGCTGCAGGTGTCTATCAGTATCTTCCCTTCATAGGCTCTACCTAATAAATAATTAAAAGTGTTTTTTTAAAAAGAGTCTAACTCCTCAGCTTTTCACAATTGTGAAACTTTGGTGTGAGAAAAAAACACTATAGGTCCTTTTACTTATGTCTTGAATAATATCTATAGTCTTTGCATTAACCTACAAATGTTGTGTCACCAACCCCTCAATTAACTCTACATTATTCTTTTCTGGATACAACTAAATATATCACATGACATTCAGTAATGGAAATATGGAATAGGTGTTTAATTAAATACTTTATTCATCCTGGAATATTCTCTTCTTAATCTCAATGAGACTTCAGCAAATTATATTAAGCTCTAATCTAAAAGGAATTCACTTTAAAATTTGAAGGAATCTACCTCTCACCATTAAAGATTCTATAAAATATATTACATATAATTAAACATATGAACTCAATATTTTTAAATAAATATTTGATATAGACCTATCATATCCCATATGCAAATGTATAGTTTTTAGTGTTATAATTTATTTCAGACAGGTAGTTTTTTTCGATTTTTTCAATACAGTTGCCAACTATATTGAAGATAGCAAATGAATATACAATTCTAGTGAAAAATTGAGCCCTTCTTGTAAAGTCAATTTTTTCATTGTTACTAAATCATTGGCACGAAGACATAGTATATAAAATGCATGTTAGCTGTCGTGGTACTTACTGTTAGGAATGTAATGATAGCTACTATTGTCAAGAATACATATTCCACAGTGAATTTTATAGTTGCAAAATTGAGGGGTGTTTTCCACGAGAGTTGTGAAAAACGAGTGAGCAAACGCAACATCTTCTTTTGTTTCAAACAGCTCCAGTTGTGCAAAGAAAAAAAAAAAAAGAACCAGTTTCTGTGAATGATTACTAATTAGGAAAATTTTGACAAGGGTATAATTTCAATTGGTGATTCGTAACACAGATAATTTCATGCTCTGTGAAAACCATTTGGTGAAAAGTTAATTCAAAACTAAACTTTATTTTTATAGGAATACAGTAAAATTGATTTGACATTGGCTAATGGTTTTCTAACAAGCAGTCAAGATGAGAGGCCTTTGGGGAATGTTTTAAAAATTCCTCTTTTTTGTGTTATGTGACATAACCAGAAAGACTTCAGCAACTGAAGATAAGGAGACTAGGTATAATTTAATCTCAACTGGGTTGAGGTGGAAAGGATCTCTATAAATTTATATATACTCATATACATATATATATATAATTTCAGAAACAGAATAAGTACAAATATTTATTAGTTGTAATTTATCTACATTAATATTTGTTTGCCATTTGTTTCACTCTATATCTGAAATTCTTAAATGTTAGTTAAGATACTATGTATATTTTGACATCCTGAAGTAGCATCAAATTCTACATAAATTTGCACCTTCTTGAGATTCTAAAGGAAATTTTATTTTTAAAAGTTGATCCAGGCATGGCCACGGAGTAGCAGCTACTGCATTTTGCTCTCCAGATCAACTAGTTAGAGCAACAAAAAAAAGATCAGCTGAAAACTTGCCAAATTACAACTGACGTTTATTAAGAAATTAACTCAGCCACAAGTGGGTGCAGATGTATGTGATCTGTAAATGGAAAAGGGGCAAAGGGAAGAATCTCAGTACCATCTTGGTAGCTATGCAATAGAACACAGAATCAGTGGCAGAAATGTGGGAAATTTCTGTGTGCTTACCTATGAAGCAACAGGATACTGAACTGCCCATAAGAACTCACCAATATTTAAGGAAAACACCTAGCCCAGAACTCAGGCCCCAGCAACCTACTAGGAAAACAAATCGCAGCCAACTTCCGTAAGTGTGGTTCTAGAGTAGAAGCTGCTGCACGTAACTCCCAGGTTCAGCTAGTTAAAGTAACAACAACAACAACAACAACAACAACAATCATATGAAAACTAACCGAATAATTAAACTGGGACTTCTTAGGAAATTCACTTAGATACAGACACTGGAAATACTACAATGAGATCCCACATTTACACTACAGGAACTTAACCAGACCATGATAGACACTCTCCATCCATTGCCCAAACAGGATATAGAAACAGAGAAATCCAACACCATAGTCACAGAACCACTTGTTGGCTAAACAACAAAAACCACACCAAATGCACAGCCTCCTTTACCACTTGTGAAGTGTCCTTCCTGTAGGCAGTGCGTGGTGTCCCCAACCTGGGTCCTTACACATGGTAACTGATAACTTGTGTGTTTAACTGGGTATGCCACTGTTTGGCTCCTGATACATGTAAATTTATAGATATAAGAGGAAGTCTCCGAGGGTTGGGCAGTAATGCAGTGAATGAGCGCACGTGGCACAAGGCGCAAGGTGCAAGGACCCACATAAGGATCTGGCTCCCCACCTGCAGGGGAGTCGCTTCACAGGCAGTGAAGCAGGTCTGCAGGTGTCTTTCTCTCTCCCTCTCTGTCTTCCCCTCCTCTCTCTATTTCTTTCTGTCCTGTCCAATAATGAACAACATCAACAACAATAATAGCTACAACAAGAAGGGCAACAAAATGGGGGGAAATGGCCTTCAGGAGCAGTGGATTCATGGTGCAGGCACTGAGCCCCAGCAATAACTCTGGAGGAAAAAAAAAAACAGAGAGAGTAGGTCTCCAATATTGTACCCATAACCCTCAGAAATATTGTTTTAAAGGTATTCCATATTTGATAAATATAATTTAAATAGTTTATTGTACATAAAACCAAAATAAATTGACCTATACTACACAGTCTACTTCCTCAGCCATTCACATCTTTTTACTCTTCTTTCTTATTTAATTTTAGTTTTATTTTATTATTATTTTGCCTCCAGGGTTATCGCTGGGGCTCTGTGTCTGCACTAAGAATCCACTGCTCCTGGAGGCCGTTTTTTCCCATTTTATTGCCCTTGTTGATGTTGTTATTGTTGCCATTGATATTGTTGTTGTATAGGACAGAGAGAAATTGAGAGAGGAAGGTAGAGAGAGAGGGGGAGAGAAAGACACCTGTAGACCTACTTCACTGTGAGTGACACTCTTCCCCACAGGTGGGGAGCTGGGGGCTTGAACCCGGGACTTTGAGCCAGTCTTGCACTTCGCACCATGTGTGATTAACCCACTGCACTACTGCCCAAACCCCTCTTTTCACTCTTCTTTATCCACTTACTGTCCATGTTAATTATCAACATCAGCTCTTTTCTTAACCATAACAGTATCATTCTAATTTATATGCCTATAGAAAAATATCTTCTACCACCAGTGACTCCTCAAAACTCCATTTTGCTGACAAATAATCTAGAAAAAAATAAATCTAACCATTTCTCTTTATCTGTTCTGTTTAAAGCTTTGAATTCCTGTACTCTAGGGTAAAATCTAAAGGTCATGTGTTTTAGCTGGATCTTACCAGTTACTTTAGCCCTACTATTTTTCTTCTACAATGTCATAATCCTTTTGCTTAAAGACATCATAAACTGTTTAGTTTGCCTAAAGCCTCTAGTTAAAATAGTTCCCCCACCAGTTCCCAAGAAGGGAGAGAGATAGTATATTTTCAGCCCTTTAACCAGAGTTGAAATATAATTGTTTCTCAATAATTAATATATGTATGGAATGAACAAATGAATTGTAGTCTTGAAATTACATTAAGACATTTATTGGGGAAAAAAAACTTTGTGATCCTTGTTTGAAATAGGATATAACCATTCATTTTGATCTAACAGATAGTTACCTTTATGTATATTTATTGTTAAAAGTAAAAAAATTCTGGGGGCTTTTGCTGGGGTTTATAAAACAACAGGTTTATTAGTTACATCAAAACTGTGGTAACAAAATAAGCAAAGAGGGAAAGTCCAGCCAACTATGTGATAAGGGCCATAGTCCTTAAGGATTGTTTTCTAGTACTCAGCTACAGGTCCCAGAAGAAATGACATCTTGTGGGTCCTCGGAGATGATCAGACAGGAATGACAACAGTCAAAATGAGAAAGGAAAATGGTGAAAGAAAAAAAAAAAAAGAGCTGAACTGCCCTCATTAAATTGCATAAGTAACCACCCATACCACAATTCTTGTGAGTTTACATCATCTGCTATAAGTTATGTCTTTAGCCATATGCTAATTACATACATGGCCTATAATTCCTTTTGCTTACAATGTATTCTCAAAATACGCTATTCTCACCAATTCTAATTTATTCTATAGAAACTTCTAAGATTTTTCCTTCCACTAATCATGCAGTATTTCAGTCAGTTTTCAGTCCATTTGATTGTGTGACTTTTTTTTTTCCTTTCAGATAACTAATACTAATTATAAGGTAGGAGCTTTCATAGTCTTCAAAAAAGCTATTCTAATTTGGGATCCTACTGAAGACTTCAGAATAATGGAGAACTAGAAAGGTGCCCAGGTCTTAGATCCAACCTGCTGACAGATTATGGTTATAAACTATTCAGAGCAGCAAAGCTGTTAGATCAATTTGTCTTGTAGAAGTTCTAAGACAGTTTGCTCCAGAACACTTTCTTTCTTATATGTTCAGCAATCTATAGCTCTTTTGCTGAGCTGATGAGAGGCATGATTTCCCAGATGTTAAAACAGCTGTCACTTTTACCCCTAAGGGATCACAGCAATCGCTAATGTCTTTGACTTCTTCCTTCTCGGTGAAATTTACAAAACGTTTGCAATCTTGCCCTGTGAGAATTGATCTTCAGTCTTCAACACTGCCATAAATCCTTCTGTGTGTTTGTAAGTCTGGTGGAGGGGGAGCTACTGTGAAGCAAGGGTAGAAAGGTCATAAATGAACTGCAGATAGGATTTTGTAGGGGAAAATGCTACTTTGAAATTTAGTTTGCGGAACAGTATCTTCATTCCAAAGTCAGTCAAATGATTCAGTATTTAAAAAGAAACAAACAAAAAAGGGCCTGGGCGGTAGCACAGCTGGTTAAGCACACATGGTGGGAAGCTCAAGGACAAGCTTAAGGATTGTGGTTTGAGCCCCCAGCTCCCCACCTGCATAAGCGGTGAAGCAGGTCTGCAGGTGCCTTTCTCTCCTCTTTTCTGTCTTCCCTTCCTCTCTCCATTTCCCTCTATCCAACAACAATGACATCAATAACAATAGTAATAACTACAACAATGATGAAACAACACAGGCAACAAAATGGGGCAGTGGATTCATGGTGCAGGCACCAAGTCCCAGCAATAACCCTGGAGGGAAAAAAGAATAAAAAACAAGAAAAAATGGAAAGTGCCAAGGTACTACTTACTGTATATCAGAACTAAATTATTTCCCTAATCCTATGAATGCCTTAATAGATGCAACCATATAATGTGTTAAATATTATTAGAAATTAAGTGTCTTCAAAATATTTAGTAGTCTTTCATGTCATTTTTGTAATGGTAAGAGAAGATGAGTTAATTGATAGATATTACTCAGATATGTACACTATGTATAATTTATGTGATTATGAAATTGTGTATAAATATAATATAAATGTATAGTATATGTTTATATATATAATAAATATATAATATGTGCATGTGGTAGAATTTATATCTGAATCCTATTTTATGGAAACAGAAATTACATTTTAAAAATACCAAGATATATAGAAAGAAAACATAATTAATAAAAGAAACATTAAGTAATTGGCTCAACATTACAGAATATTTAATGACACAGTATAAGCCAGCATCTGGATATCCTGACTTGTAATCTGTAGCAGCACATCCCAACTAGTTATCTGATTAATTTTAGACTTGCTATATGCTTAATATCTAGTCTGGTACCTGGAGGACCCTATCCCCAGTAAAGCTATATGCAGACTCCTTAAACACAAAAGGGTCACAATGTCACTATCAGGCCATTCCACCAGCTGGGGACCTAATCAGGGAGTCCTGAGATTCCAAAACAGACTTGATAGGCCTAGACCTCCAATAAATCCCTCTCTCCATTACCAGTCATTTCTATCAGGAACAACAAAATAGACCCCTTTGTGGGCCCCCATAAGACCTTGCCCTCAACTTGGATCAATAATGGTAGAGAATGTTCCATCCTCTTAAGGGAGGATGGACAACATACTCTATGTTACACATGAGGAAGATGGGTTAATCCTGGGGCAGTATGGAATGTTATTACTCATGACCACAGAATGTGAGCTCAGATCTACAGGGATGCAGAGGTCACACAGGCTCCTAAGGTAATCATGGGCCCCAGATCACATCAAATCGATGGGGTTTACAGTCAACAATATTTATACCCCTTTCCCATATTAGGGAGCTACTCTCTTCCCTGATCCAGCTTTCTGGTCCTTTTCCCAGCCATGTCATCACATCTCCAGACAATAATTTGTATCCACCTGCATATCAGATTCCAGGCTCAGGTAAAAAACAAACAAACAAACAAAAACACTAATATAGCTACAGGCCCTTTGAAATATAACTAAAATATGACTACTAGCTATCTACAAAATGGAGGACCCCCCCACCACCACCACCAACTCTTCATCTGCACTATTCCAGCCTTTAGGTTCATGATTGGTCAACAATTTGTTTGGCTTTGTATTTTAACTCTCTTTTCAGCCACCAGGTTCTAGATGCTCGCAGGATGCGACCAGACTTCCCTGGACAGACAACCCCACCAATGTACCTTGGAGCTCCACTTCCTCAGAGCCCTTCACCACTAGGGATAGAGAGAGACAGGCTGTGAATATGGATCAACCTGTCAATGCCCATGTTCTGCGGGGAAGTAATTACAGAAGCCAGACCTTCAACCTTTTGCATCCCACAATGACCTTGGGTCCATACTCCCAGAGGGTTAAAGAGTAGGAAAGCTATCAGAGGAGGGCATGGGATACAGAGGTCTAGTGGTGGGAACTGTGCAAAGTTGTACCACTCTTATCCTATGGTTTTGTCAGTGTTTCCTTTATAAATACATTTTTAAATAATAATAATAAAATGGTCACCATGCAAAAGTGCCCAGGACACAAAAGCCCCCAGGTAAGTTGACTCTGGGTATGTATGTAGAGAATAAGCAACTTATGAACATAGTGGTTATTAAGATGCTAAGTCTAGATTTGGAATGTTTAGAAATTTAATTGCTATCCTCCAAATCCTAGAGCTGTTTATCCATGTTGTATGACTCTTTATCCATTGCTTGTTATGCTTCCTGATAAATCAACTCCTTTGAAACCTAGAATTCATGATGTATTATAAAACATGGTAATAAACGGATTCTGGCATTTAAAGGCTGGGGGCTCCATTGTTCATTTTCCTTTCTATAGAGGTTCATGTTTACTGGAGACACCTACAGGGCCTCAGTCAATCACATAACTCATGTCTCTCTGAGGCATATTTTGGAATCATGTGTCACCTGCCCCATGGGAGGATATCTGGACAGTACACAAAGATAACTTTCAATTACATCACACAAACAGTATATATATATATATATATATATATATCCACTCAATTCTATCCATCATTCTTCAAATAAATTTTCTAGTTTAATTAAAATGTATGATAATATTTTAATGCTGCTTTAAAATCTGCAACTCTAAATCTCATGCAAATCAGACTTTTCTCCTCGTAAGCAACGAAGACTCACACATCAACTTATACTAATTAGGTGAATTTGACATCCAAAGGAATAGAAGCTTACAATAAATTAAAGATTCAAAAAACAAGGAAAAGAACTCTACATATTTATAGAACATTCGCTTTTTTTTTCAGAAGGAAGAATTTTGTGCTAATCAAAATAGAATAAATTGCAAAGTAAAATCACTGGATTACTTGTTCCAAGAAGTTTTTTAGCTTAGAATATCAGCTTAGCTACTCCTATCCTCTACTTTCCTAAAATTAGGATAGGTCACTTACACCAGTAGAGGTTCTAAAACTACAACTTATTTATTTAAATGTATAAAGCAAGAAGTTTCATCTAAAGAAAGGAGATTTTAATATAAGAGGGTGTGACCCTTCTGACTCTTACTGATAGCAACTATTCATATTAAAATACTATTTCGGTGTACTTGGTATGGGTGCACAAGGAACTTGGTTTGAGGTCCCACTTCCCTACTACAGAGGTGAAGCAGGTCTTCAGGTGTCTAACTTTTCCTCTCTCTCTCTTTACCTCTCTATCTCTACCTCCCCTTCCCCTCTCAATTTCTCTCTGTCTTATTGCATAGAATTTAAAGAGGGGTGTGTGGCCACCAGGAGCAGTGGATTCCAGCACTGATCACCAGAAACAAGCCTGGAAGCAAATAAAAAACAAACAAACACTATTTCCATTCCTGACAGTTTGTCCTTATATGTTTGTGGGTACTGACATTTATCCATTAAACCTACATTATTTGTGTACTACCCCCAGTACTCACATAGTCATTCCTTAAATGTTCAGTCTGTGGTTTTGTGGCTTGGCTAAGAGTATAGTTTGCTTTCAGTAAATTAGTACTGTTGGTCTCAGAAACAATAAATGGATTTCTATTTCCATTGTACAGTCCCTCTGGTCCCTTTGTGTGACAGACTGAAATTCTCAACCTCATTCTTGGAAACTGAGATCACCTGTAAATAACTGACTAATCTGATATGTTTGTGGGAGGAAAAAAGTAATAACATTTCCAGTAACCATAGATACATTTTCCATATTGTCATAAGTATAAAGAAGCTTCAATATACTTATCATAAAACTAATATGCAATGAATAAGCTGAACTGAAGGATATTTTGTCACAAAATTTGTCATATAATTATGTAGTCACCTCCTTACTCAAATTCTGAGTCAATGGAAGTCATCTGTAGATAGGACATTAGCTAATGGAACATTTGCTGGAATGAGAACTCAGCCCAAAAGAAGTACTGAACATTGCATACTGAGCATTTAATCCAACCCCATCATAAACACTGCCTTAGCATATTCAAAGGAAGGTTTATATAGTTAATGCAAATCTATGACACAGTAACTAGTACAAAATAAATAGTAATATATAAGACAAGTATTAGGGGTGGTTGTGGAGTCTAGATAGCACAAAATCAAAATTCAATTGAATAAAGAGAATGGTATGTTGTTATTACTGCTTTGAGAATGTGGGTATATTTTAAATGAAGGTTATTTCTCTACAAAACATAAATGAGTTCATAGCATATTTTCCTAAGCATCCTAGTTTCCTGTTGTTTCTTCAAATGTAACACTATTTATTCAATTTCCATCCCCATCACCAAAAAGTAACTAACTCTGTCCAAGTGATTATAGGTCAGGCCCTGGAAATGTTCTATCACGTGTAGTAGAATGTGCTTGATATTTTTAGAGGGAATAGGAATAGTTTTCTATCCCTTAACTTCATTTCATAAAAACACTAATCATGTTGACAGAACAGAAGCAAGTAGATTTTTCTTTATAAATGTTTAATATTCAGTGCTATATTTTATTTAAGGAAGTAATATAACATCAAGTACCTATCATTCTTCTAATATGTTTGAATCATCAAGGGAATTTTTTAGAGAAAACTTATCATTAAAAAAGGACAACTTAAGAAACCACAAATCTCAAAGCCTAAGAATTGGCTGATGTTTTAACACTGTACTTACAAACAACTGCTGTGCTGTTTCTCTTTTCTCTTAATATTTTTGGGGAAGTTGAAAGCAGGGGTTAGTCCTAGTCAGTATATTAACATGTGCTGATATTTTCTATTGTTGAGAAAAGAAGAACAATGCCATTTATTGGCATTCATCTATTAGCAACAGATCCAATCTGAAGAATATCATAACAGCATAAGCCACCATTATAGGTCTTATCTCTATTAATAGTGGTTAACATAACATATTTCTGTTTTATCTCTACTTTGAAGAAATGGGAGCTAAACTAAGAAAGGTCTAGGAATATACAGCAATCCATAAATCTGGATGAAACACTTGGAAAAAATTTTCAAGCAGAAATTCTAAGGAGTAAAATAAATTATCGCAGGCTTAATTGAGGGGTTTAACCTTGTGAAGGGAAATACTGTATTGTATAATTGTTTGTGCTCATTCTTTGTATCTACTTTACAGAAACATGAACTAAAAATTACTTTCTCAGTCTAGAAATCTAACATTCAAGGGAGTTTAAATAATTTCTATAAGCAGTATGTGTATTTCTGATTTGTGTTGGGAGATGACCTTAAGATATGGTAGTTTCTATGAGCATTTTCTGATTTATAATAATTTTAGAACCTGAAAGGACTTGAATTAGTTATTTATCAAGCACATATGATGAACCAGGCATTTTATTTAGAGTCTCTCACTTTATCCTCTATAATTCCCAAGTATGGACTATCATTATCTCTATTTTAGAACAAGTTAAATGAGGCTTAGCGATACCAAACAACTTACTCAAGTTATGTCCTACGACTACAAAGTCTGGGTATCCGCAGGTTGTTAAATGTAGCATACATTTGTTCCCAATGTGGCAATAATCTTTGAAAATTATGGATTTTACATGTATTTAAATAGAAAAATCTATAGCTGAAGATGTATGATTACATTTATAATTAAGGCTGAATAAAATAGAAATATTAAACTAACATGAATAGTTTTCCTACTCTCAAAAATTCCTGTCATATTCTACATTACTTTCCCTCCCTAGAAGAAGAACGCGTTTGGCAAAGGACAGCCCCTCAACATTAAGTTGGAGGACTCGAAGAGCAGGACCAACAGCTTGAAAGCTGGCAGGAGCTGCTTGTTGCTGGCTTTGAAAGTGACTGGGATCCATGTGGATTCAGTTGGCTAGGAAGGATCTTCAGTTTCCCCAATGAATGGGCACTCACGAGATGCACCACGGGAAGGTCGATCCAATGCATCCCAAATTTCCCTCCCTATTTTTCACCCTTTCTTCTATCTCCTCCTTTTATCTTGATTAGGTTACTAGAAACTGATGAGTTCCTTTACAATAAGATATTAAAGCACAGAATCTTCACTGAGGATGCAATCCAGAGGGCCAATAGACATATGAGAAAGTATTTAAAATCGCTGATGATTAGAAAGATGTAAAAACCACAATGAGATACCACTTTACACCTGTTAGAATATCAGACATTAGAAAGGACAGAAACAACAGATGTTGGGAGGATGTTGGAAAAACAACCCCTTTTGCAGTGCTGGTGGGAATGTAAATTCGTTCAACACTTGCTGAAACCTCTGGAGATTTCTCAGAACAGTAGAAACAGATATGCTCTATGGCATAGCAATTTCTCTCCTGGGGATTTATCCAAGGGAAACAATATCAAACCTGGAAGCAACCCAGATGATCAAGGGCAGGTGACTGGCTAAAGAAGTTGTAGTATATTTACACAATGGAATACTACCCTGCTGTTAAAGATGACAATATCATCTCCTTTGCCTCATCTAGGGTGGATCTTGAAGGAATTATGTTAAGTTGCATAAACCAAAATAAGAAGAACAAATATTGAATAGTCTCACTTATTTATTTAATTTGGTAGGACAGAGAAAACTTGAGAGAGGTAAGGGAGATAAATGAGAAAGGCAGAAAAAGAGACACGTGTAGCACTGCTTCAGTGCTCATAAAGCTTTTCCACTGCAGGTGTGGATCAGGATGTTTAACCAGGTTGCTACTGCCAGGCCCCCTGAGTCAACAAACATTTTTTTTGGTCTTTCGATTTATATCTCAGTATTTATTGGGAAGGTATTATGATTCCACAGTGCCTGGGATTTTTTTTTTTCTGGAAAAGCTCAAAGGCAAGAATGACTTGAACATTGAAAGACAGAATAATTTCCTCCACTCTCATGTGTGTTCCAAGAGAACTTGGAAAGCAAGTGCTGGCATGTTTCATACCTAATGACTCAGGGATTCAAGTGCATGAGGTCCAGAGATCAAAAAGGAATTTGAATTATCTCTCATTTTGAAATATCGGGAGTCACACCTCTAGTGATTTTCTAAAACTATCTAATAACAGCCATAAACCACAAAGATAGTTACTAGCTACCCAGACTACAGGGAAGGTACATAATCTCCACCACTTGGTGGAGGTTCAAAGAATGTGGGGGTTTCTGAGGCATAATGAAATTAAGGAGCATGACAAAAGTTTCAGGCCTGCAATTGGGAACTAGATCTTTATAATCGAAAGCATACTTCATAAAGTCTCAAATTCAAATGACAAAGCACATTTTTATGGAGGAAATACTGAGATTCTGCTTCAACAATAAGAAGGAAAAGTAGAGGGAAACATTATTATTAACAACTTAATTTGTAATTCATGAGGGTTCAGTGCAGAAGATAGAATATTTCCCCACAAACTTTCATTACACACATAACAACATACCCTTAAAGGGAAAACAGCAGTAAGTGTATGTTGCAACCTAATCTCCCTGAGTTATAACAAACAGCAAGCTAATGAAGTCTGAACTAATCAAGTTTAATACAGCAATAATTACATACTGCCAGTGAGAGAAAGGAGAAATTTTTTTCTTTCTTTTTTTAAGATATTGTTTTGCTTTAGAAAAAATGGCTGTTACTTGTAAGGTACTTGCTAAGTAACAGTGCATACATATAACCAAATCCCTCAATCTAGCATTTATCAGTTCTACAATCTGTCATTCTCTGGAAGACATTCCCAAGTAAATTGAGTAGTATCACCACTATAATTAACGTCTGAGTCTTCTTCTAGCTTTGTGGATTGTTTTAATTTACTTAAGAGATTTTCCAATTGAGAGATAGGCGAACTTCTTCCCTGTTAAATGAAAATAGTGTCGATTTGTGGGCCATTCAATCTTAGTTACAATTACATCACCCCACTGTGGTCATCCAAAAGAGGGTACAGGCAATACACAAGCAGACAGGGATATGTTCAATAAAACTTTATTTACAAAAAATTGCAACAAATCAGTTATCTGAGTATTATCCAAACTTCATTTTTTTCAGTGAGACCTTGAGTTAAAAGTAGTTTCCTTTTCGGATGTGAAGTGTTGATTTCAAACGCTTTAACTATTCTTTGATTCTCATCACCAGGAATATTTACTGAACATATGTGCAGTTACATCTATTCTATTTGACTTGCGAAATGTTTATTTTGCTAGGCTACATTCTTTGTACTGTTTTCTTTTTCTTGCCCAAACTATTCAAAATTGTTCATTATTTATTTTTATTTTTTTAGCTTTCAGAATGCAGGTTTTAGTGTGTTTACTTTTCTTATTATTTATAATTTTCTTCCTTAAGGCATGCAAGTTACTAGTGATCTGAGCTCTCAATCATATATCGCTTAACTGATGGCAGTAAATATTTTTCTACTGATATCGAGCATCAACTATCAGATAATTCCAGATGCAGAGAAAAAATGTTTTTTTTCTTCAAGATATAATTAAATAATAAGTAGGCTAACTATGTTCTACAGTCTCTGGAGCTGAAGAGGACATACACATCAGCAGATTAACTGCTGATGCTTCGGCTAACCTATTTATGCCCCATCTGTTGAACAAAAGAAATGACCAAAAAGTGCTGTAGCATGGCATTCAAGATGCACAACATGCTTACTGCAGTTTTTCTTTGTAGTTTTAGTTAAAATATATATTATCTACTCTACATTTTCTATAGACATTTCCCACTTTTTCATGCTTTACCCTCCAGTGGACTATTTCACTTTGCTATTATACTTTCCTACTTGCCTAATAGTCCCTGTGTATTTCCAAAATCCCTCTAGTCTTTCCTCAAGGATATTTCAAAGGTTTCTTTTGTCATAGAGGCTTTATTTATGCATCCCACTAATTTAATGCATCCAATAAATTTCCTTCATATTCTATTCAGGAATCATGTCATTGCTACTATTATTCTGATATCTGAAATATACTCTTTCATTTATATGTCTATGTATCCAACTTTCTTTTTTCTTTTATTGGCAGGATTTAGTGGGGGATTGCTTTACAGTCAACAGTAAAATACAGTAGTTTGTACATGGATAACATCTCTCAGTTTTCCACATAAAAATTCAACCCCCTCTAGGTCATCATGTTCCAGGACCTGGACCCTCCGCCCCCCTCCCCACCCCAGAGTTTTTTACTTTGGTTCAATACACCAAACCTAGTTCAAGTTGTGCCTTGTGTTTTCCCTTCTGATACTATTTTTCAGCTTATATGAGTGAGATCATCCATATTCATCCTCTTTCTGGATCATCTCACTTAACATGATTCCTTCAGGTTCCATCCAAGATGAGATAAAGAAGGTGAATTCACGTGTTTTTTGTTGTTGCTGTTTATTTGTTTTGTTTTATTTTTGCCTCCAAAATTATTGCTACGGCTCAGTGCCTGCACAATGAATTCACTGCTCCTGGAGGCCATCTTTTTTTCCATTGTTGTTGTTGTCGCTGTTGCTTTTGTTGTTGTTGGATAACACAGAGAAAGGAGGGGAAGACGGGGAGGGGGAGATAGACACCTGCAAACCTGCTTCACAACTTGTGAGGTGACCTCCCTTCAGATGGGGAGTCTAGAGCTCCAACCAGGAACCTTATGCTGGTCCTTGTGCTTCCTGCCATGTGTATTTAACCCTGTGCACCACTGCAGGAGCCCCCAATTCATCATTTTTAATAGTTGAGTAATATATTGTGATATATATATAGTGATATATATATATATACACATATATATATGTGTATATATATATATATCACAACTCACTCGGCCATTCACCTGTTGTTGGATATGTGGGTGGCTTCCAGGTTTTGACTACTACAAATTGTGCAGCTATGAACATAAGTATACACAAATCTTTTTGGATGGGTGTATTTGGTTCCTTAGGATATATCCCCAGGACAGAAATTTCAGGGTCATAGGGTTTATGCCTTCTGAGAGTTCTCCAGACTGCTCTCCACAGAGGTTGGACCAATTTACATCCCCACCAGCAGTGCAGGAGGGTTTCTTTGATCCCACACCCTCTCCAGCATTTGTTGCTACTGCCTCTTCTGATGTATGACATTCTCACAGGAGTGAAGTGGTATCTCATTGTTATCTTTATTTGCATTTCTCTGACAACCAATGACTTGGAGCATTTTTTTCATGTGTTTATTTGCCTTTTGGATCACTTCCTTGATAAATATTCTGTTCATATCTTCTCCCCATTTTTGGATGGGGTTATATATCCAACTTTCTTATTAAGGTTTTTATTTGATTGACATCAACAATAGGTTCACCCCCCTTGTGCTATGGTGTAAATTTACTGGTTGTTTAAGGATGAGAGGAAATCTTGATAAATGAGTTTTAAATTTTGTCTGAGGTTAAGTTTTGCACCCTTATATATTTAGTAATGGTATTGAAACTATCTTGGTGTGGCCTAAGTGATACAATGCTTGTTAAGAAACAATGTAGGGAAAGAGAGGCA
The DNA here is from genome assembly GCF_950295315.1 of Erinaceus europaeus. NCBI lineage: Eukaryota > Metazoa > Chordata > Mammalia > Eulipotyphla > Erinaceidae > Erinaceus > Erinaceus europaeus. The sequence continues at coordinate 21,696,317 of NC_080175.1, read as the reverse complement.
GGCTGTGAGTATGGATCAACCTGTCAATGCCCGTGTTCTGCAGGGAAGCAATTACAGAAGCCAAACCTTCCACCTTCTTCACCCTATAATGTTCTCAGATCACCTACCCCCTTGTATTAAACTTCTATCTTACTCATTCATAGCTTCTGTTTGTTGTTGACATAACCCTCTATAACCTTTACCTATCCCAAAGGTTGATGGAATTGTATGATAATAATATCCCTTAACATTAAGTGTTGTTTGATCATTAACAGTTTCATTATTACAATCTAAATTTTGATGGGTTGCACCAAATAAAGTCTCAAGAATTCTCTCTCTGTGTCTCTCTCTCTTTCTCCTCTCTCTCTCTTCCTCTCTCCCTCTCTCCCTGCTCTCTCCCTCCCTCTCTCTCTCTCTCTCTCTCTCTCTCTCTCTCTCTCACACACACACACACACAAACACACACACATATAAAACATTTATAAAATTTAAAATATCAGGCTATTTTATGATAGATATATGGTTAGTGCCTGGGAACAGAATTTTTTATGACAGATCCTGATATGTCATTATGAGAAGTGATCCACTGTTTGTTTTCATGTCACTGCCTTCTTTTTTTCTTCTTTTTTTTCCCAGAGCACTGCTTAGCTCTGGAGTATGGCGGTGCTGGAGATTAAACCCGGGGGCCTTGGAGACTCAGATGGGAAAGTCTTTAGAAAACCATAATACTATCTCCGAGTCCCCTGCCAACCAAGTTCTAAGAAATAAAATTAAATGGAAAGATTAACCAATCAGCCAAATAGAAAAGGAAACTAAAAAGTGTGTGTGGGGGGGAGCATAAAACATTTCAGTGGCACTGGTATATCTAGTCATCCTCCCATTCTGGAATGCCTGATTGATGAGTTGCATCATATTTTACTCCAAATTTAGATTCTACAGTGAGTGCATAAGACAAAAATGCTAGAGAGTTTTATTTTCCTTAAAAATCTTTTGGGAGAATGCCACTGTAGAAAGTATAATATTACTCTCCTACCTTTGAAGCAAATTGAGCTTTCTTTCATTGAGCAGCAGATGAAGTGGCTGTCTTGCTTTTCAAAGAAATTTTGCGTGAAAGGTATGCTTCTTTAAACACTATAATCCCCAGGGTTTCACATGACATTCTCACTATGAGATAGAAATGACCACAGAAACAGAAAATTCCCATTTTCAATTTCAGTCTAACTCTTGGGCAGATGTTTATTAAATGTAATAAGAACAGGGATATTCCACACATTTGCAATGTTCTAGTTCTTTCCCCTCTTGCAAAAGTGAGTATGATGGAATTTGTACAAATTAACTATGCTTATCTTCAAATGAGCCCTGGATTATAGCATATGTGTATCTACTTATGATCACCGAGGCTTTAAATAAAATTTAAAAAGTCTCAGTCTCTTGCAACCAAAATGATCTGAGAAACTTTGTGTTTTATTAATTTATCTTCTTACAGCTAGGTAAGCAAAAATATATAAAATCTGTTGTGCTTAAGTTAAATGCCCATAAGGTAAACTGTAGAATATGTAAACAAAAATGTTCTATTTCCAACCTCAAAAATCAATTCTCTTTATCATGATTTTATTAAAGATAACACATTTTTTTCAAGATGTATTTTCATACTATTGAATAGGCATCTCTTATGCGTCAATAAATGTTACTATTAAGCAGACTCCCCAACTCCTTATTGTCTTAGTCTACCTTGTATTCTAATCACTTCTGCTGCAAGCATCTTCACTCAGGCATAACCACAATGCAACTCGATGATAGCTTGACATTTTGATCTTCACTTCTAGAGATTAGCAGTGGTGGGTATATTTAATGGTACTGAAAATCACCCAATACTCATAGGCATGTGAAAGAAAAAGTAAGGAGTTAATATCACAGTTTAGTGAGATAAAGGGAAATACCTACAGATAATTTCCCTTTCCTCTCTCACTCTGATCAGTTGTTGTGGGGCACATATGTTTTTCAGACCACATCAAGTAACTGAAGACAGACCCAAGAGACACCTCTGTATAGAAAATGTCCCCTCATTCTCTGACTCCCTTATTGGGGGCAGTGCAGGAATAGACACAGGAAGAGAGTCAGGCAGCCTAGGAAACATGAGCACCTGGAACACAGACACTTCACTGCACCACACCTCACACATGTTCCCCATGCCAGTTAGGAATAAATTAAACATTGCACAGGAAATGGGAGGCTAACAGGTGTGGGTGTGGCTTCTAGATTTTACAATTATCCTGGCATATGTTTTATATTTCACAGAATCACTTTATTTTTTTTCTTATTTAGTCACAAGTAAGTTCTGTTGACTAACATTTAATCTGATATTACAGTTTATTCCTTTGCCTACCCATACCAATTCTCATAATTTATTGAATATCCTTTATGGAAAGACTTCCTTTACATATAAAAATATTAATTTTTTCATACTAGCATTAATATTATAGTCCAATATAGCCTTGCAAAGTACTTATATATACTTATTATTTTACTTATTTATTTTTAGTTTATTCCATATGACAGTCAAAATTTTATATTAAATCATTTTATGATTTAATTAGGCCATAAAATTTTCAAATATAATTTTGTGATAGTAAATGAAAATTGGGAATTGTGGAATCTAAAAATTAAATTTTAGACAGTATTAGAAGAATATTTTACTTATCAGTTGTGAAGCTCCTAAAAATTAGTAAACTTTTAAATTTTGTTTGTATGTACATATGTATGTATAAGATAGAAGAAAGAAGGAGAGAGAGAGCAGAGAGCACTACTCAACTCTTGAAAATGGCAGTGCTGTGAATTGAACTTGGATACCTCTGGGTCCTCAGACATGCCAGTCCTGTGATATCTCTCATAGACCAAGCTGATTTCTTTTATGTGCAAATGGAATAATAATATATACCTTACAGGAAAAAAGTGTAGGCTACAATAAAATCAAACATGACACTGTTAGACAACACTAACTTTAACTTGGCTTGAAGTTTAATGCCTCCCATCTTGCTCCCCCATGCTCTGCCCTCTGCAGGACAAGTGTTTGCCTCTTCTCCTAGCCCCCTATAGGGCTTTTGGGTAATCCTTACTGCCTCTCTTTGTGTTTTTCTCTCTATCTCCCCACCCCTTTCAATTTTTCTCTTTCCTATCAAATAAAAGAAAAAAGAAGGAAGAATACATTCACACAAACTACCAAAAACATGGACGTATTTCAAAATTTATTTTCTAAGTAACAAAAGCTAACCTAACAAGACTACACGTCTTATAACTTCACGGAGATAACATTCTGAGAAAGCCACAGCTAAAAGAAATAGTTAATAGTAGCTTAGTGGTTGTCAGGGATCAGGTGGGGGATGTTTGAAGAAGTGAGGCACAAATTACTTTCTTAAGGTGGTGAGACTATTCTGGATGATGCTGTACAGGTAAACTCATGGCACTGTGCACTTGACAAGACTGAACTTTACAGCACAAAAATAAAATGTCATATATGCAAGTTTTACAAAGCACATAAGAAACAAGGAGATTCAAATATAAAAAATAGAATATTAAGAGTCTAATACATCAAATATGTATGAAGAAATATCACTGAAGAGCTAACCAATGATGGAAATGTATGGAGTTTACAAGAAAAAAGGCAAAAGAAACTGAACTGAAGAGCAGCCCTTTATTCAAAGAGATTTTTCCCTCAAAATACAGGTTAATACTCCTAAAGAGTAGTATTAGAGTACTATATACTATTTTGAACTAAGTTGTGCCAATGCAAAATAGTTATATTGAAGTCTTAATAATGTGATTTTACTTGGAAATATTGATATCCTTTTTTTGCAGATGTATTCAAGTTAAGATGTTAGCCTACTCCAATATGACTGCTACTCTTATGACAAGAAAAAAGACAAAGACACCCATATAGTAAATATAGTTCTACAAAGATGAAGGGAGAGATAGGAGTTATGTTGCTAGTAGTCAAGGAATACCAGCAGTTATTAGAAACTAAAAAATACAAGGAAAGAGCCTCCCCCAGAGGCTTTAAGGCAGTGTGGCTTCAAAAACACACCTGGATTTCAGACATGTAGCCTACAGAACTTTAAGACAATATATGTCTGCTGTTTTAAATCATCAAGATTATGACAAAGTCTTACAGTATCCCTATGAAACTTATATACTTGTGAAGCCAACTGTAACTTTTATGATGCAGATAGTAGGTAATAGAAGCCAAGTTTTCTGTTGCAGGCTTGGAAAGTTAGAGATGAGAGGAAGAGATTAGAATAAATCATAGAATGTAGTGATGGATGAGAGTTGAAGTGTGAAGTCATATTTAAATAAACACAGTTGAAAATTGTGCATAGATATGGATGTAAATGTAGATAGATGCATATTCATTGTTTATAGACATGGGTATATAACAAATTAATTCACACTCATATTTCTTTGCTCTGTTCACTGAGAGAGTCTTGAAGCAATGATGCTTCAGTAACCAGGAGCATACCTAGGCCCTAGATGTAGGTTACTATTGCACTTTCCACAGAGGAAACCAGAGTGCCTTAGGGAAATCTCCGAGGAGCATGTAGTATCAGAAATTAAGGAGATACTAAATGCATATAGAAAATAAAAGAATAAAGCAGCAAGGCATATGTTGTAGGAGCCAAAGAAAGGTGGCTCATAACAAATAAGTGAATCTTGGATTATTACACAAAGTATAAAATATTCATACTATGTATATGCATTGATAAAAAGAAACAGAGAGAAGGAAGGTGGATCATCTAGTAGAGAACACATTATCATTTGTGAAGATTTGGGATCAAGTCCCCAGTCCCCAACTAAAGGGGAATTCCTCACAAGGAGTAGAACAGTAGCTGCAGATTTTTCTTTATCTCTCTTTCTGTGTCTCTCATGGAATTTTCAGTACATTAGAAAATGTACAGATTTTATTAACAATATTGTATGGCAAATCTATTATTTATTGTTATGAAAATAAGCTCACTAAAAATACCCTTTAGTTAAGACTGAGTTCAAACTTTGCTCCAGCCCTTCTCTGCATACAATGAGAAACCGTATAGTTTCTTATTTTTAAAAATGAGGATGAATTCTTATGTTAAGGACTGATTAATGTTAAGAATTCAATAAATTACTCTATAAGAAAGGACAAACTGCTATATCACTATGTTAGGCCTGGAAGATTATAGAATTTAGTGTAGGGACTAACATAAGATTAATGGAGTTCGATTTCTCAACTTGATTTTCTGTGATGTTGACTTGGAAAAAAATGTGAATTTCTTCTTGGTGATGGTAGAAGTTGGTTAGTAAATGAGTATGTCCAGCTTAAGTTAATGTCAAACTGTTTCCTATATACTGGCTGGCTACTGAGTCCCTTTTCTCTTTCTTTTTTTTTTTTTTTTTTTTTTTGCCTCCAGGGTCATTTCTGGGGCGGGGTGCCTGTACCATGAATCCACAGCTCCTGGAGGCTATTTTTTTTCCCCTTTTGCTACCCTTGTTGTTTTTATCATTGTTGTGATCTGAGACCCCTTTATAATACATATACTACTTATTGTAGGAGGGTATAAATTTACCATTTCTCTTTTCTCTCATCCAGGTTCTTGATCTGGTCTCAGAATAATATTGACATAAGACAGATTTACAGTACAAAAAAAAAAAAACAACCTAATTTTACATGTAGATATTATATATATGGAACCACAGTACTTTGATTTTTAATGTTTCAATAAATTATAGTAGAGAAGAAAGAAGGCTTAGGTTTGAAATTATTAAGCATATCACTGAGAAAGTTTTTATAGCCTTACTTTCTGTACTAAATTCCATGTCTCTAGAGATAGGAATGCCTTCTACTTTTCCATTAGGGGAGGGTGGGACTTTTTCACATGTTTTAAACATCTAAGAATGTGACCAAGCACATTGTAATGTATGATCACTGTAACTTATAATTCTCCCCTTGCCCACTAAGTGTAATTTGGGTTTGGTTCCCTCAAGGCATTCCTCTGCCCCTGTCTCTTCAATTTAAAAAAATAAGGTAGCTGAAGGGAAACGTTTTAGGAAATAAATGCTAGAGGGCATAGCAGCATCCTTTTGCTTTGTGTTACAAAATGACAGTAACAGTCTTGAGTAGAATTTATATTATTCTTCTTTTCTAAGTAGTTTTGTTTTGAAATGTATTGTTTAATTGATAACAAGTGAAGTAGCTAAGACCTTTACATGGTGGCAGAATCTGGTGTTTGACTTCTTGCAGGTCACACAGCCTGCACTTCCTATTACATTAAAGATTCATGACTGGCTTAGTTGTAGTATTACTTGCCTACCTTTGATTTTCATCTTATGGCCCCTGGCTAAATTTCTTGAGTTGTAGTCCTCTCACATTTCTCATCTGTACAAAAGAAATAGTTCTAGTACATGACTATAGGATTTGTAGTAAATAATTAACTATATATAGTCTCTGTATAAACAATAAGATAGAGACTGAATCATAATAACCCAGTAAACGTTCGTCAAAGTTATATTTTTCTTGTGTCTTGCTCAGTACTGATCGGAACTATGCTGTTTGTTAAACATTTTGTCTTAAAGAAATAAGATGGAGTCCGGCGATAGTGTAGCAGGTTAAGTGCAGATGGCACAAAGCACTAGGACCAGCGTAAGGATCCCGGTTCGAGCCCCCAGCTCCCCACCTGCAAGGGAGTCGCTTGACAGGTGGTGAAGCAGGTCTTCATGTGTCTATCTTTCTCTCCCCCTCTCTGTCGTCCCCTCCTCTCTCCATTTCTCTCTGTCCTATCCAACAATGAACGACATCAACAACAACGATAATAACCACAACAAGGCTATAACAACAAGGACAACGAAAGGGGGGGAAAATGTCCTCCAGGAGCAGTGGATACATGGTGCAGGCACTGAGCCCCAGCAATAATCCTGGAGGCAAAAAAAAAATGAAAGAAGATATTTACATTTAATGTGTTACCTCCTTTATGATTATCAGTGCAACAAGTTTTTTTTTATTATCTTTACTTATTTATTGGATAGAGACAACCAGATATTGAGAGGTAGTGGGGAATAGAAAGGAAGAGACACCTACAGCCCTGCTTCACCACTCATGAAGCTTCCCCCTTGCAGGTGGAGACGGGGATTCAACCTGGGTCCTTACACATTATAACATGTGTACTCAACCAGGTGCTCCACCACCCGGCCCCATCAACAGTTTTGAAAATATAAGTAAAAGGCTTAATAGAATGATTGTACCAGTATGTTCATGCCTGTGCCTCACTTGATTATGCAGATCTATTTTATATTCAGTGATGTAAAATCTAAAATAACTAGTTTTAAAGCATTCATGATTTTAAGGAACTCTTTATAATTTAAATAAAGTGCTTTCCAATTTTCCTCAACTTAATGAAATGATTACAGTCATCCAAGTCATCTCTATGATGTTTAGTCCTTCACATGTGAACTGGTCGTTACACAAAAAGAAAACTGATCAAAATGGAACTTGAAGAAAAAAGAAAAGAAAAAAAATAGAGCTTGCTCAGATGGTTCATTTTCACTAAAAGGATACTTTGTGATAAAGTATTAAAAATCAAACCAATAGAGAATACATGCAGTAACTAAATTTTTTTCACTATTTGCAGCCTCTTTTTCATAATTAATATTAATAACTTTTAGGAATAGTGGAACCACATTCTGCACTTAGTTAATGACCTTTGCCCTGGTTATACTCGGATGTCTATGATTGACTTTTGCATCTTAATGCTTTTGAGAGCTGGTCAACTAAAAACAATGTTATTTGTGTTGGTTCTGCTATTAACTGCATTAATAAAATAGTTTTTTAAATATTTATTTATTCCCTTTTGTTGCCCTTGTTTTATTGTTGTAGTTATTATTGTTGTTGTTATTGATGTCGTTGTTGGATAGGACAGAGAAATCGAGAGAGAAGGGGAAGACAGAGAGGGGGAGAGAAAAAGAGACACCTGCAGACCTGCTTCACCACTTGGGAATCAATTCCGCTGCAGGTGGGGAGCTGGAGTCTCAAACCGGGATCCTTATCCTGGTCCTTGCGCTTCGAGCCACGTGTGCTTAACCCACTGTGCTACCACCTGACTCCCAATAAAATAGTTTTTAAAACATTTGTGATATTAAATTCTGCCTATATCTTCACCTTTCACTGACAATGGCACTTACATAAATAGTAAAGGACTTGAAATAAATTTATTTTTTGTGACAAGTCTGCAAATGTGAAGGTAAATATTAATGGTAGTTATGAACAAATAGAAAACACTGAAGTTTTACAAAAGATAATTTCAAATATCCAAGAACAGAACTTAAGGGTATGAAGGAAACTCAGCCACATTAACATATGTAATTTATACCTGTAATTATACACTGGTAAATAGAGGGCATATTGTAGGAGATACTAAGGACATTACTAACCAATCTCATCTTAACTAAAGGATGGAGAAAAAAGTATAGAATCCCCAAGGAAAGAATCTCTCTGGGTTGGATGCATATTAATGGTAGGTCACAAAAAGTGGAGAAGACTTATTAACGCTATATTGACACTTGTACTTAAAAACTACAATTTTACAGTTATCATTGGCTTCCATGTATTATTTAGTATGTGGAATGCTGAATAAATAAAAGCTTGATAATTATTGAGTCAAAATGCTTTCCACATAATCCTAAATTAATCACTCAAGTAAGAAGAACACATATTGGAGCTAAGGTGGAATGCTAGGCTTGACCCATTCTACTCTAGATACAGTCCTCAGCATTATGTAAAAACAAGAATGATAAAGGGGCTGGGTGGTGGCACACCTGGTTGAGCACACATGTTACAGTGTGAAAGAACCCAGATTCGAGTCCCCTATCCCCACCTGCAGGGGGAAATCTTTACAAGTGGCGGAGCAGTACTGCAGGTGTCTCTCTGTCTCTCTTCCTCTCTATAACCACCCTTCCCTCTTGATTTCTGCCTATCTCTAGCCAATAAATAAAGATAATAAAAAATTTAAAAAATAAGATTGACCAAAAAACCCCATATATGATATGGATGGTAACCTGGTTATACTCTCATAAAAAGAAAGACAAAATCTTATCTGCCGAAAGACGAAAGAAAAAAGTCCGTGAAGATATGATTGCTCAAAGTAACAGGTAACTGTTATTTTCCTTGTGTACAACTGACTTAAGAATTCTTGTCAAAAAGTGCATACATACTCCTAAATTAAGGTTCCTAGATTGAATTAAATCTTCCATGCACTACTGACCAATGACTTTTCAGCTGTTGAATAGTCAAAACGTCCTGACACACAAATTTGTCATTTGGGGGGCCAGGTGGCTGCACACCTGTTTGAGTGCACGTAATACTAAGGACTAGCACCAATATCCAGGTTTGAGCACCTAGCGCCTCACCTGCAGGGAGGAGTGCTTCACAAAGGAAGCAGTCTGCAACTGTCTATTTTCATTTCTCTCCCTCTCTACCCTTTCCCTCTCAATTTCTCTCTGTCCTATCCAATAAAAATGGGGGGGGGGGATGGTTGCCAGGAGCAGTGGATTCCTAGTGCTGGCAATGAGTCCCAGAAATAACCCTGAAGGGGGAAAAATGCAGTTTGGGAACATCATTGCATCAATTAACTATTGATGCATAACAATATTATCACAAACTTTGTAACTTAAAACAACACATGTATACCATCTCACATAGTTCTGTAAACCAAGATATTAAACATAGCTAATCTGAAACCTCAGTTTAGACTCTTAAAAATATGCAATAAACACAGCTTGTAGAGTGCATACTTTACCATGCTAAAGGACCAATGTTCATGCCCCTGTCTGCACCAGGGGAGTGGAGTTGGGTGATCACTCATAAGTGAAGGAGCAGTGTTGCAAATATCTCTCTTCCTCTCTCTTTCCTTCTTTCTTGCCTAGTCTCCCCTTCTATATTTTTTCTCTATCTCTATCAGAAAAAATAAGGGGGTAAATTGGCCATACAGAGCATGCAGGCAATAAGCCCTAGAGTTAATCCTGTATAAGGCTACTCTTATTTTTTTGGGGGGAGATTAATGATTTACAGTAAATACAATTGTTGATACATGTGTAATTGTTTTTTGTTGTTTTTTTTTAGTTTTCTGCAAAGCACCCCCAGCCTAAGTATTCCTCCACCATTGTACACTAGGACCTGAAAATACTACTGCATCCCATATTCCTTTATTTGTGGTGCAATACACCAAACCCAGTCCAAGTTCTGAATTTTGTTTCTAATTCTGTTCTTAATCCTCATCTTCTGTCTATGAGTATGACCACCCAGTATTCATCCTTTTCTTTCTAGCTTATCTCATTTAACATAATTTCCTTAAACTCCATCCAAGAAGAGGTAAAGAAGGTGAATTCATTTTTTTTAATTTCTTTATTGGGGGATTAATGTTTTACATTCGACAGTAAATAAAATAGTTTGTACATGCATAACATTTCTCAGTTTTCCACATAACAATACAACCCCAGTGTCCTCTATCATCTTTTTCCAGGACCTGAACTCTCCATCCAACCAATCCCAGAGTTTTTTACATTGGTGCAATACATGAACTCCAGTTCAGATTATATTTGTGTTTTCTCTTCTGATCTTGTTTTTCAACTTCTGCCTGAGAGTGATATCATCCTATATTCATCTTTCTGTTTCTGACTTATTTCACTTAACATGATTTATTCAAGCTCTGTGCAAGATGGGTTGAAAAAGGTAAGTCATTGTTTTTAATAGCTAGGTAGTAGTCCATTGTGTATATAGACCACAACTTGCACAGTCACTTATGTTGTTGAACACCTGGGTTGCTGCCAGGTTTTGGCTATTACAAATTGTGCTGCTATGAACATAGGTTTACACAAATCATTTTGGATGGGTGTGTTGGGTTCCTTAGGATGTATCTACAGGAGAGGAATTGCAGGGTCCTAAGGTAGGTCCATTTCTAGCCTTCTGAGAGTTTTCCAGACTGCTCTCCACAGGGGTTGGACCAATTTACATTCCCACCAGCAGTGCAGAAGGGTTCTTTTGACTCCACAACAACTCCAGCATTTGTTGCTACATTTTCTGATTTACAACATTCTCACAAGAGTGAAGTGATATCTCATTGTTGTCTTTATTTGCATTTCTCTATCAGAGTCTTGGAGAATTTTTTCTTATGTTTCTGTCCATATCCTCTCCCATTTTTGGATGGGGTTATTGGCATTCATGTTGTTGAGTTTGGCAAGCTCTTTGTATATTTTGGTTATTAAACTCTTGTCTGATGTATACCATGCAAAGATCATCTTCCATTCTGTGAGGGGTCTCTTGGTATGGGTAGTGGTTTCTTTTCCTGTACAGAAGATTTTAATTCTATGTGGTCCCATATGTTTATACTTGCCTTAGTCTTCTCTGTAATTAGATTCATTTTATTGAAGATGTCTTCAAAATTTGTGTGGAAAAGTGTTCTGCCAATATTTTCCTCTAAGTATCTGATAGTTTCTGGTCTAACATCAAGGTCCTTGATCCACTTAGAATTTACTTTTGTGTTTGGTGAAATATAGTGGTTCAGTTTAATTCTTCTGCACGTTTCAACCCATTTTTTTCCAACATCATTTGTTAAAGAGACTCATTTTTCCCAATTTAATAGTCTGGACACTTTTGTCAAAGATTAGATGTACATAGGTGTGGGTACTTACTTCTGAGCTCTCAATTCTTTTAATTTTTTAATATTTATTTATTGATTTATTCTTCTTTGTTGCCTTTGCTATTGTTTTTATTATTGTAGTTATTGTTGTTTTCATTGTTGGATAGGACAGAGAGAAATGGAGAGAGCAGGGGAAGACAGAGAGGGTAAGAGAAAGATAGACACCTGCAGACCTGCTTTACTGCTTGTGAAGTGATTCCCCTGCTGGTAGGGAGCCAGGGGCTCAATTTCCTTAAGTAGTGACTTATAATTTTCAATATACAAGTCCTTCACTTCTTTGGTTAGGTTTATTTCTAGATATTTTATTGTTTACATTGCTATAGTAAAAGGAATTGATATCTGGATTTCATCTTCTTTTAACTTAGTGTTTGCATAGAGGAATGCCACTGACTTTTGAATGTTGATTTTGCAGCCTGACACCTTACAGTGTTGTCTAATGATTTCCAAAAGTTTCTCGGTGGACTCCTTAGGTTTTTCTATGTATACTACCATATCATCTGCAAATAGGGAGAGTTTGACTTCTTCTCTTCCAATCTGTATCCCTTTAATTCCTTGCTCCTGCATGATTTACTATGGCAAGAACTCTCAACACTATGTTGAGTAATGGTGATAGTGGGCAGCCCTATCTAATACCTGATCTGAGGGAAAATGCTTCCAGTTTTTCACCATTGAGTATGATGTTGGCTGTAGGTTTGCTATATATAGACTTCACTGTCTTAAGGAATTTTCCATCTATTCCCACTTTTTGTAGTGTTTTGATCATAAAGAGATGTTGTATTTTGTCAAAGGCTTTCTGTGAATCTACTGATATGACCATTTGGTTTTTGGTCTTGCTTTGATTGATGGGGTAGATGACATTGATTGATTTACATATATTAAACCAACACATCCCTGGGACAAATCCCACCTGGTCATGATAAAAATGTTTTTAATATACTGCTGTATCCAGTTGGCTAGAATTTTGATGTTGACTTCATAGAAGCTGGAAGGGAGGATTCCTATGTCTTCAATCTTCTGGAAGACTTTTAAAAGTAGAGGTATTAGCTCTTCATTAAAGGTTTTGTAAAATTCATTTGTAAAACCATCTGGTACAGGACTTTTATTCTTGGGAAAGTTTTTGATAACTGCTTCAATTTCATTAGCTGTGATGGGCCTGCTCATATTATGTAGTTCCTCTTTATTTAATTTTGGGAGTGCATAGGTATCTAGGAAATTGTCCATTTATCCATGTTCTCTAGCTTGGTGGCATATGGTTGTTCATAGAAGCCTCACATGATATGTTTAATTTCTGTGGTGTGTGTTGTGATATCTCCTATTTCATTTATGATCTGATTTATTTGGGTTTTCTCTCTTTTTTGTTTTGTGAGTATGACTAAAGGTTTGTCAGTTTTGTCCACTCTTTAAAAGGTCCAACATTTATTTTCATTGATCTTTTCTATGGTTTTCTTACTTTCAATGTTATTTTTTTTCTGCTCTAACTTAAGTGATTTCTGTCCTTCTGGTTGCTTTAGGGTTCCTTTGTTCTTCTTCTAGGTCTTTAAGGTGTGCAATCAGGCTGTTTATTGGTGCTTTTTCTTGTTTCCTCATGTGTGCTTGTATGGCTATGAACTTCCTTCTCAGAATTGCCTCAGCTCTGTCCCTAATATTTTGACAGCTTGTATCTTCATTTTCACTGAATTCTCAAAACATTTTGATTTTTTCCTTTATTTTCTCTTTGACCCAGTAGTTGTTAAGTAGTGAACTGTTGAGGTTCCACATTTTGGGACTATTACTAATCTTTTGTTGATTGTGAAGTGTTAAATTCCACTGTGGCCTGAGAAGATGCTTGGGAGGATTTCAGTGCTCTTGAATTTGCTGATGCTGTCTTTGTGGCCTAACATATGGTCTGTCCTTGAGAATGACCCATATGGACTTGAGTAGAATTTGTCTTCCAGTTTCCTGGGTTGAATGACTCTCAAAATGTCCAATAGTTCTAGTTTATCTATCTCCTCACTTAGCTCCTTCATTTCTTTATTGATTTTCTGCCTGGATGATCTGTCAAGATGAGAGAGTGGGGTATTGAAGTTCCCTACTATTACTGTGTTGCTGTAAATATATTGCTGTAGCTCTTTCAGTCTAGGTTTGATGTATTGGGTGTATAGATGTTAATAATTGTTTAGTCCTCTTGATTGACTGAATCTCTGAGCATTAAGTAATGTCCATCCTTATCATTTTTTAATTTCTTTTAAAGTCTATATTGTCAGATATGAGAATAGCTGTTCCTGCCCTTTTTTGTGGGCCATTGGCTTGTATGATAGTTTTCCATCCTTTCACTTTGAGTCTGTGTTTGTCTTATTGAGTTAGGTGGGTTTCCTGTAGGCAGCATATTGTTGGGTTGTGTTTTCTGATCCATCTTCCTACTCTGAGCCTATTAATAGGTGAAGTCATGCCATTGACATTTATGGATATCAAAGATTGAAGATATTTTAATGTCATTCTTGTAGATTTTTAGAGTATTCTGATATATGTCCTATTTATGGTGGTGTGACTTTTTATAGGAAACCTCTCAGAACTTCTTTCAGGGCAGGGCTAGGCCACTGAAGTGTAGATCTTTTCCTGAGTTTCCTGGTCAGTTCTCTGTCATCTGATGTCAGCAGAGGGCCTCTCCTCTGCTGCTCCAGCCTCTGAGGGCAGCAGCAATGGAGACTCACAGTTGCATTTGGGGAACCTTAGGGGATTCTTCTCTTCCCTTCATCAATCTTTTTGTTGATAAAACAGACTGGAGATGGTGCCTCAACTGGTAAACTACCGAACTGTTAGTAGCCACTCAATCTCTCTTTAGGCGCCTCGCTGTCCACGAGCCACATGTGTGTGCATTTACTAGTGATTTGGTGGGTTCCTGAAGTCATTCTAGTTCTGTCTTGTGGTCCTAGGTGATCTCCTTTGTTTTTCCTAGTTGACCCTGGAGAAGAGAGGAGAGGAGAGGAGAGGAGAGGAGAGGAGAGGAGAGGAGAGGAGAGGAGAGAAACAGCAGCTAATGCTGCTCCATAGGCCAGCCTCCCAACCAAGAAGGTGAATTTATTATTCTTTTTTTATTGTTTATATTTATTTATTTTCCTTTTTGTTGCCCTTTTTATTGTTGTTGTAATTATTATTGTTGTTGTTATTGATGCCGTTGTTGTTAGATAGGACAGAGAGAAATGGAGAACAGAGGGAAGACAGAGAGGGGGAGAGAAAGACACCTGCAGAACTGCTTCACTGCCTGTGAAGCGACTCCCCTGCAGGTGGGGAACTGGGGGGCTTGAACTGGGATCCTTATGCAGGTCCTTGTGCTTTATGCCCTTGTGCTTCACGCCACGTGTGCTCAACCCATTGTGCTACCTCCCAACTCCCTAATTTATTATTCTTAATAGCTGAGTAGGATTCCACTGTATATAAATACCACAACTTTCACGGCCACTCATCTGTTATTGAAAACCTAGGTTGCTTTTAGGTTTGGGCTATTAAAAACTGCATTGCTATGAACATAGGTATACAAGGATCTTTATGGATGGGTGTGTTTGGTTCCATAGGATATAGTCTCAGGAGAAGAGTTGTCCAGTCATAGGATAGGTCTATGTCTAAACTTCTGAGAGTTCCTCAGACTGCTCTTCACAGGAGTTGGATCAATTTATATTCCCACAAGGAGTGCAGGAGTGTTCCTTTACCCCACAACCTCTCCAGAATTTGTTGGTACTATTTTTTAATATTTATTTATTTATTCCCTTTTGTTGCCCTTGTTGTTTTATAGCTGTAGTTATTATTATCGTTATTGATGTCATTGTCGTTGGATAGGACAGAGAGAAATGGAGAGGGGAGGGGAAGACAGAACGGGGGGAAAGAAAGACAAACACCTGCAGACCTGCTTCACCGCTTATGAAGCGACTCCCCTGCATGTGGGGAGCTGAGGATTTGAACCTGAATTCTTATGTCAGTCCTTGTGCTTTGTATCAAGTGCACTTAACCCACTGCACTACTTCTTGAGTCCCCTGTTGCTATTTTTTCTAATATACACCATTATAACAGGAGTAAAGTAGTATCTCATTGTCTTTGTTCACATTTCTCTGACAGTCAATGACTTGGAGCATTTTTTCACATATCAGATAAAAGTAAACTCCAAATTGATCACAAGGACTTGGATGTTAGACCAGCCTCTATCAAATACTTAGAGGAAAATTTTGGCAACACTCTTTCACATTTATATTTTATAAGCATCTTTAATGATATAAACCCAGTGGCAAGGAAGACTAAACAAACAAACAAACAAACAAAAAAACTAATGGGAGTACAGTAAATTGAAAAGGTTCTACACAGCAAAAGAAACACAATGAGACTCCTTACGGAATGGGAGATACTTACATGTCATGCATCAGACAAAAGACTGGTAACTGAAATATATAAATAGTTCACCAAACTCAACAACATATGTGGGGCTATGTGTAAGCTTGATAGAGCTTAGGGAAAACTCCCCCCATCCTTGGATGGAGGTCTGAGAAGATACCCCCTTGTTAGTCTCTCTCAACCGAGATGAGCAAAGGGGAAAAACAGTCTCTCAGACTTAGTTTCTCCCTTTTGGACTCTCAAGCCCACAGAAACCTCACTGCCTCTCCCCATTAACTGCAGGCTACATGGCTGCCTGCCTTAAGGTTCATTTAAAGTTCACATAGTCACCCACAGTTCACACAATCACCTCACTTTCGATCACTAGAGAAAGCATACTCCATCAAACACCTCCTTGACTTCAGTCAGTGAAACTCCAAACGTTATTTCCTTATAGCCTTCTGATATCTATCAAGCTTGTTTATCTTCTCTCTATCTCACCCTGCTGGTTTAATCCCTATGTTTCTCTCAAATACCTTTTGATAATTAACTTGCTTGCTTCATGGAGAATAATTGTCTTGACCTTTACGTATCTCATCAATTCCTGTCATACCAGCCCCCTACCATAGGGGCAAACTGACCTTTAGGAAACCTGTAATTTCTGACATGTTTGAAAGATGTTCTTTGTCTGAATTCCTATTTAAACTCACGTTCCTCTGCCATTAAATGAGAGTGCCTCAATTCTGCAGGTGTCTCTTGTCTCTATTTCACATCGTCTCTTGAACGAGTGAGAGAGAACCGGTCGTTTACTCTCAGTGCTGGAATTCACCTCACAGAAGTGTCAGCAAACATAAAAACAGATGACCCCACCCAAAAAATGGGGTACAGATATGAACAGAATAATAACCAAAGAAGACATATTTTTAATGATACCAATATATCCAAGCAAATGAAAATTTGCTGAATCTAAGTTCCTAAGTCTTATTAATAAAATGTTTTTAGCTTCAGGATGGAAATGATATTAATCTTAATGAGATATACATCATCTGACACATTTTGCTAGATTCCAAAATAGGAAATTGATTGTCTTACTGAGGAATGAGTGGAAGTGAAGACTGAAGTATAATATCATACTGATTTATACATGTGAGTGGTGCTCTAACCAAGCTATAGAAAGAGGCACTTTTGAATTTGAAAATAGATTATAATAACATAAATGAGTATGTCTAACTGCTGTCTGCTTCTCTGTTCTAGAAATATTTAATTCAAATAGCAAATAAAGAACTCAAATACTATTCCTAGGTAAAGGATTAAGTAAAGAGAATCTTTTAAAAATTTTTCATCTTTATTTATTTATTGGATAGAGACAGGCAGAAATAAAGAAGGGCATGACAGAGATGGAGAGAGACACCTGCAACACTGCTTCACCACTTGCAAAGCTCTCCCCCTGCAGGTGGGCCCAGGGACTCAACCCCTGGTCTTTGCACATTGAAAACATGTGCACTCAACCAGGTGCACCACAACCTAGCTCCTGTAAAAAGAATCTTAAAGGTAGATTACAGAAAAGTGGTTATTTATCAAAGGAGGAAGAGAGGGTTGTTTCTTCCAGTGTAGAGGAAGGAAATCAGGAAGTTATTGGAGGAATAAATGTGTTCTTGGAGACTAGAAAGAAAAGGGGGGAAAAGCATGTCAGAACAAAAGTCTTCAAAAATATCTGAAATATCAGAAATATTTTTCAAAAACAGTATATCAACTGTGTCAATATTTTCTAAAAATTGTACTCCAATTTACAGTTTCCAGAGCATGTAATTGTTTCCCTCCTTCTATTTTCTAAGATCAAAATGTATCAATCATGCATATAACTTTTAGTCAAAAAACCTTCCAAGTTTTTGTACAAAAAGGTACTGGTTGACAGACTGGCAAGTTTAGAGACTGGGGTTCAGAACACAGTCCTGGTGGCTCTTCTGCAATATAGGCTGGAACCGGGGAAGGAAATTGGAGAGATGGACATTAGACTGACAGATCTCCATATGTCTTCTTTTCCCAGGCTCTGAAAATGTTACAGAGAGTATATAGACATACAGAAAATAGAAATCACACTTCTAGGAGATAATTTCATTTATGCACATGTCCAAATATTTTCCCTCGTCACTGAATGAGGAATAATCTCTAGTGAAGTTGGAGCATAAAATGGCGCCTCATCTTCTTCTTCTAGCGTTTGCCCTTCTTCCGTAGCCAGTCAACAGCGTCAGGTTGAAAGCTGTCAGGAGCTGCTTGTTGCTGGCTTTGAAAGTGACTGGGATCCATGTGCATTCAGTCAGCTAGGAAGGATCGTCAGTTTCCCCAATGAATGGGTACTCACGGGATGCACCACGAGAAGGTCGATCCAATGCATCCCGGCGCCTCATCAATAAAAATAAACAACTTTTAAAAATCTCTTAACTATTCTGGGAGAAAATGATTCTCTGTAAGATAACTGTGACAGAAAATACCTGGGACATAACTGTTTTCACTATACATTTTTAAAGGATGTGAAAGGATATATGAGAATTGGTTTGGAAATTCATAATAGAAGGCATGAGAAATGAAAAATGTTAAACTCGAAAGAGACACTGGAGAGAAAAAAAGAGATTTCTCACAAAAACACATTAATTGGAAACATTGTTCAGAGATGAACAATGAGAAGAAAAGGCATGTCTAACTTGAGGTTTTATTACTGAGCACATCTGTGTATCCTTTATTGCTAGAAAATCATAAGAGAATCAGATATTAAGGCTACCCCTTGGAGGCTGTCCTGACTGTTTACAATATGGCATTGGAGATGTTTTGGAACTCAGTAGCTTTCTTCCAACTTTTCATTTTCCAACTTCCTGGCCATTCTAGATAAACATCTGTGCTTCATATCATGTGCTGGGCTCATTGCAACTGAACTGATATCAAACAGCTTTATTTCCATCTGTTGCCTGCTGAGGTAATACTTGATTAAAGTTTTATTTATTTACTTTTTAAGCAATTCAGTCAGATATCACCTTCAACAAAATTGACCCCTAGAAGGAGAGAAAATCCGGGCAGGAACTCACTTAACATGAATAACAAAATGAATTTGCATAGACTGGAATTTTTGGAAGTTATTATAATTTAACTATCTCAGGAGGTATATGTCATCTGGATATGAACTTCACTGTGTATTCAAAATCATGCCTCAAATCTTAGTGACGGAAAAGATATTGTTACAAGGTCACAACTGTACAGATGTATGTAAAGGTTCTTATATAAAGTTATGCAACCTCCTTGGTCTGGTTTCTCACTCCAGGAACATGTTCTTATGATATGTTTTAGTCATACTTAACAGATAACAGCTTATGATATCAAAAAGGCAAAGTTAAATGAAGTTGAATAACAAGTCCTGACTTAACTGTCAACAGTTTGTCAAGCACATTATAATAATAGAACAACCGCAAAATCCAACAATGTGCTTCATGAGTCCCTTCCTTTCAAAGATTGTGCCAATCATTTAAATGGCATTTATTAATTCTTATTATGAGATTATTTATTAAGAAAGACGTGAAATTGCAAATCAGCATGATTCATACGCATGAAAGCATCACTAGCTACTGGATTAAACTCATCTAAAAAAAGGAAAACAAAAATACTTTATCTTTTAGTTATGTAAGGCTCATGTTTTGAAATACTTAAAAACTGATCAATTTGTCACTCCTGGATCAAAGTTAGGAAAAGGATATTCTTTTCTGACCAGAATTTTTTAACTGAAGGCAGTGAAATAAGGAAAGTTAAGCAATATAATCATATTTTATTATATTAAGCCTGTTCATTTAGAGTATCTATCACAAGATTTTTTTCCATTTAATATTTATTAGCATCATTTTTGTTATTAAATAATGTTGATACAAATTTTTCTCTTCCTGATTTTTTTTTCGCTATGGTATTAAATGAAAGCACACAACTATAATTGATTCTCATAATTTCTTTGGAAATTTTAATGTTCTGTGAAATCCAAAAGCTAAGTAATTATATTTAACATTAAGACATGCTTTTATATGCACATATGACATAGGAATGACTGAGATATCTCCCTGGGGAAAAATTTCTTCATATTTCCAATCACCAAGACCTCTTAGGGGAATTAGGAACAGTGAAAAAAAGCTATTGGTATCCTAAATTCAGTCTTCTATTAAAAATATACAAGTTATTCATTGGCAGAACTTAGGAAACAAGAATAGAAAAGGGAAACAGAGTAAATTTTGGACTGTGTTTGCTGTATTGTACCAAAGCAAAGGGCTCTGGAGAAGGGGAGGATTGAGAGAGTTGAGTAAGCGGTAGGCAGGCAGGTGCGGAGAAGGTTGGGTGCTGGGGCATGACAGTAGAAAAAGACCCAACTGTGTAGTGAGACTGTTTAGCACACATCTGTCATGGTAAAATAAGAAATTGTATCTATGTGTCAACAAGTGTACTATTAATCATTAACCCCCACCCATAAAAGGAAAAAATAAGAAATAAGTAAAATTATAAGAAAAAGAAAGAAAAAAATTCTTCATGATTAGATCATTTTTCTATACTTTTGTATCTTCATTTTAGCATGTCTAAGGTGTCACAGATTTGGGGAAAGCATATGCTCTTTAATCATGTTTTCGCTGATGTAACTACTTTATGAAACATCTTTGGTGACATATATACTGTTAAAAACATCAAAATTATAGCGGTTAAGATAACTGATATATAACATGGATGGTAATATATATATAAAATCTGAGTTGGTTTTAAGGAACATAATATTTTACAAGTTCCATTAAAAAAATCAAGTGAAAAGTTTTGTTAAATGGGTGAAAAGTATCCACATAACCTAATTTGAGGAAATCCTCCTACTTACTACCCTTGGGGTTTCATAGTTTTTAGTTTTGGTTATTTTCTGCTTCACATAATGTTTTTATAGTTTCCCCTAATTACCAAGGCTCTTGATTTCTGTTCTGTCTTAATTTCAGTGTTCTCATGGCTGTTTTTCTTATAAAACTATTATTTTAAAAAAAAATCTGTATTGAATTTTATTTTATTTTATTTTTTCTTTCTTTTTAAGTTGACAGGTCTGAAATTAAGATGGGAGGAGAAGATGGAGAAGGAGAAAGACAGAGAGACTCCTACAGCCCTGCTCCACCACTCATGAAGTGTCCCCTCTGCCGGTGGGGACCAGGTGCTCAAATCTAGGTCCTTGCACATAGTGATATGTTCACTTAGCCAGTTGTGCCACCACCTGCTCCCCCCATTTTGTTTTATGTAAGTTTCGGTTTCCATGTCCATTGGTACCTGACTCTGATTTCTATTCTTAAAGACTCAATAGTAAGTCGGGCGGTAGCGTAGTGGGTTAAGCACATATGGCATGAAGCGCAAAGACCGGCATAAGGATCCCGGTTCAAGCCCCCGGCTCCCCACCTGCAGGGAGTCGCTTTACAGATGGTGAAGCAGGCCTGCAAGTGTCTATCTTTCTCTCCCCCTCTCTGTCTTCCCCTCCTCTCTCCATTTCTCTCTATCCTATCCAACAATGACGACATCAATAACAACAACAATAATACTACAATAAAACAAGGGCAACAAAAGGGAAAATAAATAAATAAATATTAAAAAGCCTCAATAAGTAAATGATCATTCTATTAATGAATGCCAACCCACAAACTAGTGGTATGAAAGTTCACATTCAACTTGTCAGTGAATAAGGTCATGTGTTTCACACATGGGTCTTGTGTGCGATAACATTGTCTTTAAAAGCAACTTTCTTTTTAAAATGTTAAGAGTGTTAGATATAAGGGTCACTAGTTTGCCAATAAACAGGACTGCACACCACATTAGGCCAAGCAGGATCACTAACTCTACTTCTTTCACAAAAGACAGAGATAAATCACTCTATCTTGGAGCCTGGTACTGTTGGTATTTACTATATGGTCAGTAAAAAAATAGTGATTACTATTTGAAAATATCACTAAAATTGTAGACAGTGTTTTTGTCACATAGTATGATGCCGTATAATATTTTCTGTATTCTGACACTACTCATTTCTCATGGTTTGGATTCTAGGGAAGCTTGTGGTGGAGGAGGAGGGAGAGGAAATGAAGCTTGAAAAAGTGCTAAAGGGCAACATTTATGGTCTGGGCATTTGGAAGGCAAAATATGTGAGGTGTTATATAAGAAGACATCGTTTTATGTTATTCTGTCACCAGAAATGGTCATATAGCCATCCAGATATAATCAATTAAAAATAATATATTTTAACTTGAATATAAAATGCGTAAAAAAGTGCCTTGCACATAACTAAGACACATTCCTAATTAGATAAATACTATGGCCAGAGCTGCAAAAATAGTTTTTAACAAAAGGTCAAAATCATTACATGTTCTATTGTATATCTATGATATTGAAATTTCAAGTGGGGTAAGTTGATTAAGAAAAGTGCTTCCTCTCACACCTATGGACATCTAATCTTTGATAAGGGGTCCAAAGCATTAAATGGAAGAAGGAGGCTCTCTTCAATAAATGGTGCTGGGAAAACTGGGTTGTAACATGCAGAAGAATGAAATTGAACCACTTTACTTCACCAGAAACAAAAATCAACTCCAAATGGATCAAAGACCTGGATGTTATACCAGAAACAATCAAATACTTAGAGGAAAACATTGGTAAAACACTTTCCCACCTACACCTCAAGGACATCTTTGATGAAATAAACCCAACTGCAAGAAAGACTAAAGCAGAAACAAACCAATGGGACTACATCAAATTGAAAAGTTTCTGCACATCCAAAGAAACTATTTAACAAACAAAGAGACCCCTCACAGGATGGGAGAAGATCTTCACATGCCATACTTCAGACAAGAAACTAATCACCAAAATATATAAAGAGCTCAGCAAAAAGAGCCGATCGCAACCTAATCAATGCAAAGATTGCCACCTCAACATGCTTCAGCTCAGACTATGTCCAGAGACTTCACATGTGGAATGACAACCCTACAGCTTCATTACTCTGGTGAGACCTTTCCATTCATAGTATTCTCTAATTCCATCCCAGGTGGTTCACTTTCTAACAAAGTCCCAGAACCTAAATACAGACCAGGCTCTGTGAGAGAGAGCATATGTCCACAGGTATCCATAAACTACTGCAAAATATATACCTGAAAGCAGAAGTACACTAGAGTTTGCAGTGAGTACCCCCCCCCAACATTTCCTCTCCACTATTCCAACCTTTGGTTCCATGATTGCTCAACAATTTGTTTGGCTTTGTATGTTAACTCTCTTTTCATCATCAGGTTCCAGATGCCATCAGGATGCAAGCCAGGCTTCCCTGGACTGAGGACCCCACCAATGTGTTCTATAGCTCCACTATCCCAGAGACCCACCCTACAAGGGAAAGAGAGAGGCAGACTGGGAGTATGGACCAACCAGTCAACTTCCATGTTCAGCGGGGAAGCAATTACAGAAGCCAGACCTTCTACCTTCTGCAACCCACAATGACCCTGGGTCCATGCTCCCAGAGGGATAGAGAATGGGAAAGCTATCAGGGGAGGGGAGGGGATATGGAGATTGGGTGGTGGGAACTGTGTGGAGTTGTACCCCTTCTACCATATGGTTTTGCTAATTTATCCTTTCTTAAATAAAAATAAATAAATAAAAAGAAAAGTGCTTCCTGCAGGTGAGCTAGGAATTTTGTCTGGGAAGATGGTGTCAGAGTTGAGAATAGGACTAGAAATCTGGGTTAGGGCAGAGAGAAATTTCCAAATACAGGGAAAGCATATAAATACCATTAACTGTAAACTCCATTGATCTGACCTAGGGCCCATGTCTATTTTCACTGAGCACAGGAGCCTGCGTAACCTCTACATCCCTGTCCGTTGGAGCTCACATTCCATGGCCACAGCTAGGAGCATTCTAAGCTGCACTCACTTGAGCACCAGTCTTCCTTAAATGCCAGAGTGTGTTGATTCAGCCTCCCTTTGGAGAGTGGGGCAACTTCTACCTCTGTTGCTCTACACTGAAGGCAGTGTCCTGTAGAGGCCCACATGGGGGTTTATGATGTTGGTCCTGATGGAGATGGCCAGTGTTGGTGGAGAGAGGGATGTGTTAGAGGTCTAGGCCCTTCATATCTTTGTGGGAATCCAAGAATGCCTGACTAGGGCCCTGAGCAATGGGGTGGCCTGGAAGTGACTAAAAGTGCTATCATTAAAGTGTCCCAGTCTCTTCCCCTTATCTAGCTTTTGTATCCTTACTTTATCTGACATAGTTAGACTTACAGTGATGGGGGAAATAAAATAGGAAGTAGGTGAAGAGGATATCTAGGTCTAAGTAAGAAATATATTATTAAGTACTTTATAGTGTCTTTTTTTTTTTTTAGATATTTCTACTGCTTATTGCACTTATTAAGTGACTGCAATCTATTGTGACCTTTTATTTTAAGGTATATATTTCCCCCAAACTTATGGATACATTTGTATGTGTGCCCTATCTTATGGGTCCTAGTCTATATCTAGGTTCTGTAACTTTGTTAGGAAGTGAGCCACCCAAAATGCAACTAAGGAGCCCTATGAGCTAGGGAAGGTCTCACCAGAGTATTGGAGCTGAAGAGCTCACATCCCAGGCCTGGCATCTCCGGATACAGTCCAGAGTGAAATATGCCGAGGTGGCACTGTTTGCATTGATTTTAGATCAGCAGGTGCAGTATCAACTAGTATGGATCAAGAGTAGCATGAAGGAAAATGAAGCAGCCCCAGAGGCTACAGGTCTGGTAGAAATATGAGTTTTATAGAGAATGAGGGTTGACTTAGAAAGTAAATGAAGGCAGGACAACTGAAAAAAAGGTGGATGAAAATATTTGTACATAAATATATATCCATAGATATTTATAGATAGTTATAGAATTAGCCTATATCAGTGACCT